>NW_020271335.1:2567088-2615196 GCF_002803265.2 Melanaphis sacchari
AATAATAATAATAATAATAATAATAATAATAATAATAATAATAATAATAATAATAATACATACTGTAATAATACGTTTAATAATTCAAATAATAACTGTGTTGAATTATAATTACAGACTATACAATTGTTGTGTACATTACCTGGTTGAATAATTGGAACTCGTGCTGCTTCTGAAATCATATTTTATATTAAATATATTTCAATTTGAAATACCTTACAATAATTTATTTGTATCCTAACATTCGCGATTTAGAGCTCTAGCGACATTAATGCATGTTATACTCGTGCAGTCCGTTATGTTCAGTATACGGATTTATAGGCGTGATAACGATTTTTATTAATTAAATAATAATTATAAAACATAATACGTTAGGTTAGGTAATAATTGTTTGTGTATTATTTTTTTACATTATTACTTGTACACATATTTTTAAAATTTAAATTTCTTTTAAATTTTAATTGAACCACCACAATATAAAGGATATATGTATTGTATGTCAACTAAAGAAATTCTAATTTAAAATCAATTTTTGAAAAAAAAATGAATTTATAATAATTAATAATTCTAAATAAATATAAATAAATACAAAGGTATTCATTTTTAACATTGAATATAATGCATAAATAACTAAAAGTTTGTCTCTTTAATAGAATATAAATTTATAATAATGTACTTAATTCATATTTTATTAAATTTATTATTCATTCTTATTATAATAATTATGTGCTGTAATATATAACCATATTGATGACATTTTGTTTCTATACAATTATGGTAAACATTTAAAATATAATAAAAAATTCCAAATAAAAATATTTTGAAGTGGGTACAAAATACTGTCATAAAATACAACTTCGAATTAGCATTGTCAAACTTGCTATCAACGATTGTCGTATCTAAATGTAATAAACTATTATAGATATATCTTCATGATGGGCAATGGAATAAGAATTAAGAACATACGAGTTTTGATCATGTGCATTAGAGATATCTTTAATTGTATGAAACCAAATAGACCCGCGGTTTTTTTTTATAAATTTGACAAATGTTCTTGGTATCTATTGTATTCTTTTGGTTTAGTGTGTCAGAACTAAATGAAAAACATATAAATTCAGAGATTTCAAAACATGTTTTAAATGAGCTTCGTCAGTATAATGGTCAATGGTTCAAGAGTCGTCTCCTCTTCTATAACGGCATGTGAACACACTTGATCGTGTTACATACATCGGTAACAGTGTCGAGTATCATTATTATTTATTATTATTACGATTTTTATGGGGCTTTTTGAAAATTTTCTCGTCCTTTTATTCCGTCATGTCGACGTTCGCAATCCGAGCATGGACGTATCACGTACTGTTGCACATTTTTCTGGCGAACCCTATTACAATCCAGAAAACACGTGTTTACATAGACATGCTTCATGTGTGTACGGGCGTACGGCACGAATGTGTTGCGTGACGAACCGAAAAGCTGTTCGAAAAACTGACGCTTAGAGGATTGCTAATAATAATGATGATAAGCCCGTGGGACTAGTGGACACGGATGGGTCTGTCGACAGTAGAGAATTAGCGCCACTTCAATGTGTGTATCGTGTTTGATGTGACAGCGCACCGGCATGACAAGTTTTACTAGAGAAATCGTATTTAACTTTGTGTTTTTATTTTCAAGGGTTATTTTTTTCCTACTGCTCTACCGTCACGCCACGTGACGACCCAGCCCCGCTCATTTCATGTTTATAGGTTTCACGCAGTAGAAAAATATAATATACATTATAACTCATGATTTATAAGGTACGGATGCGGGCTGAACAGCAGACTATGCGATATCAAACCATATATAATGTAAAATATATTATATATTATGTAGGTACGTCCGTTATGGTATGTGTGTGAGTAAGAGTTCGTGTAAAGAAAAATAGGAAAAATTCGATTTTTGTTGTTATCGTTATTACCGCTCAAAACATTATTCATGTGATATTATTTAACTTTGAAAATTTTTAATACTATTTAAAATTATCTTTCCCATACGAAAATTTACCGGACACCAGGTATGACACTTATTGTAATATAATTTTAGTTAAATATAAAAAAAAACTGGTTGTCTAGAGTCTAGACAATACGTAATAATGAAATCAATATATTTATCACTTTATTCAGAATCTAAAATTATAAAGGAGACATTTTTATAATCTATTCGTTTTAATCGAAAAATTCGAAATAATTCAAACAGCGAGTTATATCGATGTAAATTAGCTCGTGAATTGAAGTACACCAAAATAGAGACATGGTGCCGGTTATGGTTAGTTTCATTTATTTTTATCGTCGAATTTTATTATATTGCTTTTTTTTTTGATGATCTAGTAAAAAAAAAAAAAAAATGCGTTGAAACAATTATTGTGGTTTTTTTATATAAGTGAAATTCTAAACAGGGTCACAAAAAGTAAAGTATGATCTTGCTGACAGAAGTTTGGTAAGTATGACATCGATAACCGAATTTAGAGTATAGGTGTGTGTGGAGGAAGGAGGTGTCAGTTACATATTTTTACCTAGTAAAAAAATAAAATAGAATTGTGTTACTATATTTTGAAAGTATTGAAACAAAGAAATATCAACTCTGTTTAATAAATATAATTGTTATCATAATTATTCTGTATCTAGGCTAATAGTCTAATAGTTATGTAGAAATCTAAATACCGGTCTGGCAGTATGCTAACTCAAAGGATATTACACATATAATATTAGCATAGTTTCAACAATTAAATACGTTCTTAAATATATGATGATTAAAGTGGCAGTATAGTTTTATAGCACTTAACTATTAAATCTTGTACATATTTAGAAGGTTTACCGCCAATTTTGATCTTCTCAGCCACGTTACATGATCGAAACCTCTGTGTTGACGAAGTCGCATTGCTTGAATTAAATTCTGTTCTGTCGTGTGCATTATGCGTATACAAACACATATACATGGTATAATATTCTCGGTCGAGCTGTTGATTTATGTCGTATACGTGTATTATATTATAAACCAAGCTAAGTCATTATATTATAATATATTATGTGTGCCAGAAGCGTGTGTATACAGTACATACTCAGTACTAACTATAGATTTAATACGCCGCCTCAGGTAGAAATAAGTCCACCTGATAACATGCTTATTTGTCTAACAAAAAGTAATTTGCCACTTGCAGGTCGATGTACAACAAAGTCTATATGCATTTTATTACGTATTAACGTGTACCTTAGAGATACGTCCGTCCAGACGAATGTAATATTTATATTATACATTCAAATATATATAAATACGTATATAATATGTTTATAAATAATTGTCCTGGTACTCATTGAATTGTATCCTATCAGAATTTGTTTATATACGTTAAAATTATGACGATAGTTCAGCAAATTTTACAGAAGAATTTGAAATCAAAAACTTTATGTAATAAAGTATTTTATAATACAGTTGTATCACGCAGTTTTGAATTTTTAATTAAAAGCGATTTTAAATATTTATTAGTGAACCTACTATACTACAAAAACTAATAGTTCTTTAGGTTTTAACAAACTATTTAAAGACTTAATATGTACTCTAAAAAAATATACATAAAATTGTTAAGATAATTATAATAGGTAATTATTAGTTAACAGGATAAAGTAAAAATGTCATACGCAAAATACTCATTATTTGTAATACAAATAATTTGTTTTATTGTTATCACTTATTTTATATTATAAAAATATCAATATTTTCTTTCTAATAATTTATACACTTACGAGTGAATAATAGTAAATGATTTAACATCGCTTTCGTTTAAACTCAATTATTTTTTTATACAAGACAATAACATTGTATTTTCAGTTTTTGTATTAAATGAGTAATGGTTATTGCCCGACAAAATAGTGAAAGATTTAATACATTATTTATGTACGTAGGTTGTGGTATACAGTGTAATCAAATAAATATTTCATATTTATGCAAATTGAATTAAACTAAAATTTATTTCATATTTGTATTCTTTTATTTATTAAGCAATGTATATATATAAAATAATATAATAATATTATAATATATATATAATATAGTTAAGTAATTAAAAAAAAAAACTTAAACTATATAATCAAGCTATCATTGCAAGCTAAGTGGTAGTTATTATTTTACTAAGTCAATATGTGATATCATAAAATGTACACAAGTTATAACTGAGAATTGATAGCTAATAAAAAAATTACAATAACTTTTAAAGGTTTAAGATTTGAGATTGCTAAAATACATACATACGCAATTCATTATTTAAAAAAAAAAAAAAAAAACGTGTATTATCAGTATTTACGAAGGCGAAGTACACTTAATTATAAACTCTTAACAGTCTTAACTGGTACAAAAAATTATTCACGATATAATACTTTTCTTCAGTTATTTATAATGATAATAATAACACCAATTTTTTGACCGTATAATTCATAAAATTGATTAGTTAATGTATAAACTATAAATATATATTATTTTTTTTCACTACAACTTATTTTTAAATATCATGATATTGGATAGTAGTAATTACTTATTATGGTATTCAATAACTGTGTAAATTGAAACTAATAAAGACAAAATATTAACATATTAAAATAAAATCGTAAAATGACTCATATCACAATATATACTTCATATTATGTAATAGATCATTAGATATTGAAAAACTAAAATTAAAATATTATAAATTCATGTCGCGTATTCTTGCCTACTTACCCACATTGGCCACATTCAATTAATTTATTTATCAAAATACTTTAATTATTTATTAATTGAATAATAACAATAATGTCGAATCAGAGCCGGAATATATGATGCTATATAGTACTCTAAACAAAGTACTCGTATATATTATTTTATAGCAAATTAATCAGTTGTAATTCGATTTTTAATACAGTAAAAAATTAAAATATCCCGGCAAGAAAAATAATCATAACATTGTAAACAACAAAATACAAGAAATGCAATATGTCGCCTTGAATTAATAAGCTTTCAACGTCGTTAAAATAATATTAAAGTTGATAGACATATTATATTATGTTAATTTCTTGCATTGTAATTTTTCACATACAATATACATAGATAATTATGATTGTTGTTAAATGTTTAATTAGCATTTTAAATAAAAAATTATTCAATTATTTAGCGTGTAGTCACCTACCTTTATTTCAATTATTTTAATGTTTGCGAAGGATGACATTATTTATTAATTGCATACTTCCGGCTCCCGAAAATTGTTTTACAAAAAATAAACATTTACTTACCTATTTATAATAATTTTAATGTGGGCGCGTTTTATCTACGTGGTCGAGTTTTTAAATAATATTATCATTTTATCATGTTTCTCGAAGTTGACGAACAGTATTGAATAAAATTCCATATATAACAATTAATTTTTAGTTTTTATAATCCACTGTGCAAATATAATATTTAAAATATAACAATACATCTATATATTTTGCAAATCTATTATATATAAAAAATAATTTTAACAAAATGGACCTTTATAATTACCGTTAATGGCTTACAATAAATTAATGTTTTATTGATATTTAGGAGGCACTTTGTGTGTCATTAGTTATTGAAAAACTATAATTAGGTATTATAATTTTAAAACGTCATCATAGTTAGGTGTAATAAAAGTGAAATTAATTTTAACTTGTAGACATGTTTCAAATAGCATTATATATTATTATTATTATAAACAATATTGTTGACCTGGCATCGATTATTGAAAAAAATTATAATTTTACCTATATTCAGTTCTACACAGAGTTGCTTTAAAATCGATTTGTCATGGTCTGTTATATTGGTTGGTTATGTATTAATAATAAATTATTTCGTTTAAAATTAAAAGTACCTATGTTTGCATAATGGTCAAACGTTTTATTTATCCGTTTATTTTTGTTATTATTACTTTTTTATAACATAATAATAATAACGATAAGATAAAAAAATCAGTAATTATTTTTACATTTTGCAATGGTTTAAAATGAAATTCGTAGCAAAAAAAAAATTTAAGATAATTTAACTATTGTATAATATACTACAAACGTACTAAAAAAATGTTGGTTTTAATTAATTTAACTAAAGACACCGTACGGCGTACAATGAGCTATAAATAAAGATGACATTTTTTGGTTTTTAAAATAATTTATTGTTATTACTTTATAGTCTTAGGTACTATAAGTTATGTTACCTATATCATATGAATGCATATTTTACTATCAAAAGAAATAATAATTATTAAATAGAAGTATATCAAACGTTATTACTTGTTACTTAGTAAAATATGAATTTCTTCTTCTGCTATTTGTATATTATTTCTGATATTTTAAAATTTCAAATATCATCCAAACATTCCAAACACTATTTTAAAACCTTTTTTTTATTGGGTATTAGGTAACTAGTGCAATCGTAAGTGCAAACTCCTTATTACAGCATATAACAATGATTAATTAATTAAATTTAATTAGTAACTTTAAGTTTACACTCGATTAAGAACTTTAATATATATTGTTTTATAACGTGACGATAACAAAACAGTATTGCGTATGTCATCATTACTTTTTTTGTTTCAGTATTTAATATTTTAGCTGCTGTTATACAGTACACTAATACTTATACACAACTTTAAATTCTGTGTAAAAGTAAGTATGAAAGAGCGTTATTATCGTTTTGCATAATATGATAATATTCTGTAATACACATAATAGAACGACTTCCAAAGTTCCAACTATAGTACTTGTTAGTTAAATGGAAGCTAACTTAAATGATTGTGCTATATCCTTGCATGTAGTAATATTCTTATTTCTGAATAAAAGTAACAATAAAATATGAAGAATAATTTGTTTTTATTTTAATATATTTAGCTTTCTCAGAACAGTCATCGTATGCAATCTAATATTTGCGAAACTTTAGGTACCCGTGTTAAGATAATGTTAAAAGTTGTATTGTCGTTAAAATTCCGTTCGATTATATAAATAATTGTGTGTGCACCAAAACTGACGTTAAACGCGATCGTCACCTTTTTAATTTTTTTTTTTTTAACAATGCTATATAAAATTACCTGCATAAATTCGAATTGAAGTGTACAAGTAAGCTCCAATCTCTAGTGGTGGTGGTGACGGTGGCGGCAGGTGATGAATGGGGTGGCGTGCCTTTGAGTCATTACAATATTAGCCGTTTAACACGCGGCCTGTCGTTCGGTCTGAACCCGTGAAACGACAGACCGCAAACAAGAGCCATCCAAAAAAGGGTTAGCGGTCGCAGCCGCTATTGTCGCCATCGTCACCGCTACTGCCACCACAGTTAGGTGTACGCAATACGCGTTGTAGACCCGAAAGGGCGTGTTAAAATATCGTTGACATTATCTGGAAAATGATAAAAAATTATGAATAATAACAAAACTGAAAAGAAAACGATGACAGCTGACGGGTGTGCAGTGCACACCGGGATTCAAACGCAATCGCGAAACGTTTATCTGCCGCAATCTTTTATGTATTATTTGTCTTCGGTGTCGTCGTCACCCTTCCGAACGCGCACAACCCCTCTGACAACAATATTTTAATATTATAACCGGACCACTCGTTATTATAGAATAGTTGGTGATATAATGACAATAATATATACAATGTACTTTATTTTTTTTTTGTTTACTTATGTATACACTATACGAACACGAACAAAACTGCGTTATTGTTGATGGTTGACCGTGTGATTTATGCGCGTCGAATTGAAACGTATACAATCATAAATAATATTTAGCTGTAGGTACGTGTATGCTTATCCTATATCTATATTATAAAATGTTAATATTTTATTATAATACTTTAATTATGATGATACAAATTTCTATTATGATCGAGCATAACAACTGAAGTATAGGTACTATATGTATATTAAGCGCGGTACAAACAATCATAAATGCTCGTATTTATAAATTACATTTTAACTAGATAGTACTATAAAAATATTATGCATTGCACACTATTTCGTAAAAAAAAAAACACAATTACGTCGTAAATTGTTAGTGACTTTAACTACACTGTGTCATTAAAATGTTTGTTGGTAAATAAAATGTATAATCGTTATTTTATTGTTTGGTTTACTGACCACGATAAGTAGTCACACGCAATACAACGCAATAATTGTCACCGTTTCAAATTTATATTTTGAGCAACGATTTAATAACTTTAAATACATTATTTTAACGCATAATTGATAATTATTTTAAATTAAATAATATTCTATTATGAAAATAAAGAACTACGTCATATTTCAGAACTAAATAGTTTTTGTAATAACGCGCACTGTAGTATAATATAATATAATAGGTATTAATGATCGAGATTTAACGACGGTATACAAACTGAAACGGCAAAACGACTTAAATTTTCGACAAAATCGGTGGAACACGAACACAGTCTGGTCACCATCCATGATTTAGGACTCACTGTCGTAGCAGTAACTATTTCGTAATTTAGCGCTGAAATGCGAGTTTGATAACGACGACGAAGTTTTCAGGACGGCGAAAACACCGCTGCGACCGTGCTTCACGGAAACGACAAGTTTCTCGGGAAATCGGACCTGCGTAAGTCGCGGATCTGTCTGTTTCCTGACTTCCCGATGGCAGAAGACTCGCCACAGCCAATCCACGAAGATCGACAAGTATCCACCGCGACCACCGTGTAGCCCACAATGATCGACTTCTAGTAGCTGATATTTTGGACAGTAGTTCTCCTGATCATTGTCGGACGTTAGTGATGACGGACAGCGACGATTTTCCATGACGGGTGTCTTCGAAAAATGATGGTGTATGTCTGAACTGCGACAGTTGTGTGCGAGTGGTAAGCTACAGTTTTCGTTTTCGTCCGTGACGATCGACGCAACTCGTTTATATAGACACGCAATTATTTTTATTTATACGAATATGCGTTGTATTAATACAATAATATTATTATTACGTGGCAACGGAAAAAAAATAATATCATTTTTATCGTTATTATGTTTCACTTTTGTTGAGGCCTCTCGCGGTCGTTTTCTCCCATTCCGATACATCGCACGCACGGTTTTTGTCCAGAAATCGTTTAGACACGCTGCGCAGCAGTCATCAATCACTCGGCAGCCCACCCGTTTCCTTTGTACACGTGAGCGTGTGCGCGCCGCGAGGTCGTTTATAATTGTTATTGTATCGTTACGGCCGAGACAATATTACAATCATCGTACCTATAAAATATTATCGTGCTCGGTACACACTATATTATCGAATATATACACTCGGAAGCACGTCGGATTCGGGGACCGTTCGTCACCTCCTCCTCCCCGTCACTACCGGAAACACCCTTCCCAAACGGGATGTATCTCGGCGTCCGAAAACGTTACGGTCGACAGGAGCGGCAGTGGCGGTTGATTATCTGTGACGATTAGCCGTGACAACGAGCGAGTATATATAATTATATATATAGTAAAAGTCGACCCGATCCGCGTCGTTAACGGCCATTTTACACACACGCACATATCCACACACACATAATACACACACCGGAATCGTCGAGTCGTCTTACACAAAAGCATATTTCAAACTCGATTAACAGCTTGTGCGTGCTTATACTGATATGTATATATAATCACTAACCACGTACGTATATACCACCACATGTAAATCCATGCACCGCCACTGTAGTAGAGCAGTGTCACACGAGTCATTATATGATACGAAGAGCAATCCTTTGCCGGCAAGCGTGTTTCAACTATTCAAAGTTACGGCAATGATAATATTTTAATCGTACGGAAATACATGACGTTTACGCCCAATCGGTCTCGTAGACACACAATTAAACATTTAACTTTCATATATATATTATATTATTATATTTATACAGAAGCGATTAACACCGGCGGCAGCGCATGTGTATTAATCCTGACACGTCGCGTTTCATTTCTCATCTAGTCAAAGGCGACAAGACAAGACACGGTTCACGCGTCGAGAAACATAGACACGGCACAACAAAGGGCATGGCCGCCCCCACAAAAGAATTTATTCCGACTGTTTCTACGCGCTAATGACAAACACCCGTCAACCTTCAAATATATATATATACACCTACTAATATATACTATGCCCACCTGTAGCAAACTGCAATGACATGTCGTGTCACGCGCAATTTCAAAAAGTTTTTAATATTGTATATACGTCATATATATATACATAGTATGTGACAAATTTTATGATGATTGCAAAGCCAGATTTGAACGCTCTAGTCCACGGATGTTTTTTTTTTTTTTAAAGTGCTTACTAATAGTACCTATTATCAAAATTTATTGTGTGTAATACATTTTTTACTATTTTAAATAACTATATTTTTAATAAACAAAAATGTTTGTTTTATAATAAATAATATCATAGCTTTTTAGTATTAGTATAATAAGTGCGGTAATCAATAACAGAAAAAAAAACTGTTCTGGGACGCAGAACCTCTTGATCTGGCTTCAAACAGTTAGGCGTCTGAAACGAAAAAACTAAATAAAATAACAATCTGATAGTTTGAGATCGTGTTATATAAAATACTGTAGTTCTGTATTAGCCATTAGGCTACTGACCAATGAATCTTTTGATAGGTAGTACATTCGAAAAATTGCCACGCTTATATTATAAACTATATATACTCGAATATTGTGTCTTTTTTTGTGCATATACCTATTGTTGTGTACTTTTGAGTAACTGTAGCATATTCAATTGTGTTGCATGAGATTTATTAACTTAACGTGTGATAACTTGTATTTAATTGTACAAGTAAGCAAATTTGTATGTGGTTAAGATTATTTATTTTAATATATTTTTACAAAGACACCTTTACATTTTTGAATACTACTAAGTAATTCTACTGTTATAAAAAATAGAAATATTTTTACAGTTTCCAAATTTTTCTCAACACTATCTAATTCGGGGTGATGAGAGATTGCATAATTTTATTGATTTTTAAATCTCTACATCTCTAACTACTTTCATGTATTAAGTATTATAATTTATAATATTTTAAACGTGGGCCCAATCAATGGTTATGGTTATGTCAATCAGCTTCAGAACGGTATGACTCGTTGTCACAGCCATAAATGTAAATACAAAGGATATATTATGAGGGTTACATAATAATATAAATTGATATTAATAGTGTGAACCAATAAGGATATCATGGTAAAAAGCGATAGCTGAAATTTTGATTGTCTATTCTTGTTAGCGCCTGAAACTGTGTTCTTGCTTTGAAGCATCTCAAAATAATTTAGTATCTATTAATATATTTTTTAATTGTATCGTGTTTCTATTATCCCAGCCCGCAATACATCGAAAGAATCAACGATATTATCTCGAGCGCAGTTGTGATTCAGTTGTACTAATGATATGTGTCAATTATCTCCGGTAAAAAACCTCAAAAACACGTGTGTTTATGATATTCTTGGGTATTAAATCACATCAAAGTGTATTGCCAGTGTGTTAAGGGAAGGGAGATGAGGGATAACATATAAAAATACGGTCTTTTCGCCTCTTTAATGGGGTTTATACCTACAGGCGGTGGACGATCGATACCCGACCGGCGGTGTAGTTGATGAACGACCTGACAGTTTCCGCTTGCCGAAAATCATATTTCGCCAGGGTCAGAACATTAAATCTATATCTTTGTGTGTGCGAGTTTGTGCTTTTTGGGTCATAAATCAAAATGAGTTTTATGCTACCGCCGCCTCCTCCGGATTTGTACATCCACCTCCACCGCCGCCGGATGATGTATGTGACGGGTTGAAAAGGTCGAGGTATATATACTCTTTTCCTGCAGTCCACCACTGTACTCGGACCCACAATTTATATACTTACAGATTTTCATCAAACCAGCCGTTAACCTATACGTTCAGACCTCTGTACAATATTAATACATATGCATATATGTGATGTAATACTTATCCTAGTATAGTAAGTTACTATCTATTAAGGCTATATTTGTTGTATCTTATGACAATAACACACAACTGGCCAATTATAACCCGCTCGAGGAATGGTCATCGCTGCATCATAATATATATTATTATAACAACGTACACGCGCGTTTAATTCATCTGAATTTCATACGCAATTGGATAGATTGTAAAGGTGGTTTTTTCGCGAAGATAAATGTGTGTGTGTTTATATGTCTGTATGTATTTGTGTTTATGTGTGGGTATAGTGTTCGCAAAGCGTATATATACGGTCGTGTGTGACAAACGACATCTCGTAAAGTTTTCACACGACGTGTAACGATTAAACAATTTTTTTTTTCTATTTAACATTTCCATTACCGGTCGGCGGTACCCATATACAAACATGGTTCGCAATACAACTACCGCATGCTTTACCATTTTGTATTTATTGCCCGCACACACTGATAACTATATAACCGTCGTCGTAACACCTTGTATAGTATATACTGGCTGTAAACTATAGTTATATTTATAGAGGTCAATATTGTTAACACGGCGGTGTTATCGTATAAGGTTCAGAAGTAATGATTATGACGTGTTAGAATGTGTTAACTCAGTATAATACAAACTGAACACGATCAGAAATAAAAACCAAATAAATACGTTCACGTCCGTCTTAAAAATTTTTTTTTTTAGTCTAAAAGTCTACCTTGATAGAAATTGAATAGATAACACTCAAGTATTTATAAGAGTATGATTGCAAAACATCAATAAAATATACAAGTCACAAGACTTGAAAATCAAAATTATTTAAAAAAAATAAAAAAAAATTTTTGTAAAAATAGTTAGTATATAATAGGTATATTACATTACCAAGATTTAAAGATTTATTTAAAAAAGTGACAAACACTTAAATAAAATATTTTTTTAACTATTATATTTTACCTATTATCTAAATAATCGTAATAAAAGTTTGAAGACTGCCCATGCCCCATTATATTAAGCATTATAATTATTTCACGTTTGTTCATACTTGATAGTTTTAAAATAACATCAAACTATACTAAATCTAAAATAAAATAAATTAAAACAATAGATTTTTTGAAAAAATATTTAATTTCAATACTAATAATAGTACAATAAGTTAATTAGATGAATAATAACATGAAGATAGGGGAAAACTATCTATAGTACTTCTGAGATACGTGTAATATGAATTTTTTATTTATTTATTTTTTTTTTTTTTTTTTGAAACTATATAGAATGATATTATATTTTTAAAGCGTTTTTTTAATCGATTTATATTATGCCTATAAACTGGGTTTTTCTGGAATAGTAAAAAAATAAATTTGGGACATAAAATGATTTTTGTCATTAGTAAGTTTGTTTTAAAATCTATTGTAATAATATTGGAGGGTTAGTTTTTTGAGCATGGAGATGCGTAGACTGTTGTGTAAATTAAGGTTAGAGATATGTTATGGACACCTAATAATTATTCGTCTTAAAACCTGGAATGCAAATTACGATAAAATTTAGTATAACATTATGATAATTGATGCACGCATGAACAAAAGATATTAAAATATTAGACAACTAACTCACTATGAATTATCATCATTTTATAAATATATAATAACAGAATGTAAATAACAACAAACTGACAATTTATATTATATATTATGATTTATGCTATTATATAACCCATTATTATTTGAAAGTTCTTAGAGTATATCACATATAATACTAAATTTTAAAATTGTTTTGGTTCGTTATAACATTGAGTATATACTCAATGGTTATAACTAATAATTTAGGCGATGACTCAGAAGTAAGAAATGCAAAAACATATTATTTACCATCAGATGTATTAATAATATTAATAATATGTATGTCAATAAATATGAATGTAAAATATTATATTTATCAGTTTTTATAAGATACCGGTATAATGGAATACATTCAATACACTCACATAATTATGTATATACTATGTATATGCATTGTGTAATAATATTTAGGACACGTCATGAAACTAAATAACTTTGTACAAAGCCACGAAATATGATTTTTTTGTTTTATTAATTTTCAAATCATTTAAGTTATAGGAATTTAAATTATATTTATAAATAATATCATAATTCTATTTATTCAAATACATTTTTAACAAATTAACATTTCAGTTATATTATCCATTAATAAAAGCTGAAAAATAATACATTTTAGAGCATAAGTGAAAAAATTTGATGAGTAAAACATTGAACTAACTTATGACATTCAAAAAATATTTCTTTGTCATATGACTGAAAAATACTGAAAAAATGTAAGTTGATTTAATTAGTTATTTGGTTAATTTTGAAGTGAGTTAGTTAAACCTCTAAAACGCATGGAGAAATATTGAAAATAAATATCAATCAACATTGTGGGCGAGAATATAGTTAAGAAAAAAAATTAGTATATTGCAAATGTGCATGTGTAAATATCTAATAAAAAATATAAAAAGCAGCAAGCATAGAAATGTGTAACGACTAAGTATAACAAATAAATTATGTAGCTTTACTCAAATATATCGTGTGTCTCTTAAAAAATGTTTACACACTGTGTACTTTAAATTAATTTATGTCAATATGACAATATGTTATTAAATAATCAATATAAGGTAATAAGACTAGGCTTATGTACATCAAGTCATCAACAAAAGCCACAAGGTAATATAACTATACAACACAATAAACACTCGAACAATAAACCCGTTGAAACGTATACTATATATAGGCTTACTCTAACAGGTGTTTAAATAAAAAAGAACCTTCTTATAATAGTATGTACAGGTTAATTATTTTTAATTTATATATATATAAGTTTATGGTGTTATTAGCATACACAATTATATTCTTCTTCTAAACCTCAAATACTACGTGGAAAACATATTATATTGGAGTATACATATTTTAACTGCGTAAAACAAAAAAGCGAATCAAGTGTTATCTCTTTGAACAATCACAACTATATCTATAGGTATAAAAATGTTTATTGCATTAAAGGTAACAAATACGTATAAATCATGTTTTAATCGATTTACAACATAGCGTTATTATTTATGATTTTTTTTTCTGTGTATTAGCTATGCTTGTGTTTTGGTTGTATATCGTTTTATAAATAAAATTGTATTATACTACATAAATAAATAATGTAACTACTACATATGGATTATTGAATTTGATTTATGGTGTATTGTTGTTGATACTTTATTATACTGTTTTTGTTTTTTGTTTCACGGACACGGTGACATAGGTTTCTTTTTTATTACATGTATTATATTAATTAAGGATCAAATCCGGTGATTTTCTTTTTATGTAGACATTTCGTAATATATTAGATTTTAATTACATTACATTTACAGTATATTAGCAAAGTCTAATGATTTAGTTGTATTTTTTCCGTGGATTTAAGTTTTTGTGTTCGTATATAAAAGTTTACAGCCAATTGCCTAAGCTAAAATTGAAAGAAAGTTTTATGATTTCTAAAAAAAAAAACCTGTGATGTGTTTGATAACACAGTATGTCTTGTGTGATTTTATTGTCCATTAGTAAGATCGATTTTATAATTTAGGTCAATATAGCTTGCAATCTAACTTAATAGGGAAACTGACTAGACAAATTGAAAAGTCAATTCAGTCACACATGTTTAGAAGTATATCTGTAGAACGGGTTTCGAGTGATTTGACTTCCAATAAAATAATTCATAGTCTATTTGCAACGGGTCGATAGCTCTACTTCAAAATGGAAGGATATAGATATGGTAAATATCAAGTTTTTTATTGAATCTAACCTAATCTACTTTGATATTGGTTGTCCCAAGCCTCACCTAAAAATTGGATTTCAAGTCTCTGCTTTCAATTCTACAAAGAATCATTACTATAAACTATTACGTCCCTTTTATTTAGTACGAATGATCTCTATACATATTGACGATTAGGTGTGTACGTAAATACATGATGTAACGTCAGTTCTATAATAATATAATATTTCCAATATAAAATAATATAAAAAAAAAATAATAATAATCTGTATAACTTGATATGCTCTCAAAAATCCAAGTATTACTCAGGTGTCCGCGGTACTTCTGTTGAGTAACTTGCGCGCCTAGGCAGTATAGTTACAAGGTAAACGTACCTCGGTAATAATAATATGGTGTGAAATCTCGCGACCGACAAAAATATAAACGAAAATATATATATACGACATACACATATTATAATGATATGGTTTACGAATAAGCGAGTGTGCTTTTGTGTATGTGTGTCTGTGTGTATACGCGCGAGAGTGATTTTTTCCCCATGACAATACAAAAAAATATAGTTTGGCGCCAGGTCGACGTCAACGGCACACACTCATACACACACAAACACATGACAAAAGCGTGTTATTATAAATAATGGCGTTGAAAAAAAAAATAATAATAATAACGCTGCTGCTACAGCAACGATTCTATTGTCTGTCCTCCGCGGCGGCACTAACGGCTCGCGTGAATTGCATAACGGGTGAATTATAATAATAAAATGAAAATAATATTATCGTTGGAAAATTCAAATAAACGCGCCGTGGTGAAGATTATAGTGCTTACGCGCTTTTCAGCAGTTGTGCCACTATCAAGTGCAATATGTGATGAATAGCCTTAACGATAATATTATGGCTTAAATGGTCGGTGGATCGGAATAACACCCGTTTAATATTATTTATAGGTCACAAAATATTAAGACATTATTCGGGAATATCGAGTAAGATTCACTAGCTTTAGGAATATTGCTTGTATTAAATTTTGTGTCATAAAAATTAAAATTTTGATAACAATTTTGATGTGCACGTATCAAATTCTGTTTAAAAATCATGATAAATTAATATTTTATTTAAGTAGACTTATACAGCATGTTTTGGAACAAAAATTAAATTACGATAAATTATAAATATTATATTACTTGATGGATTTGAAATATATAACAAACAGCGAATCTTCAAAGATTTTTTATTCATCTTCTAGTGGATGAGAATAAGATGTATCTAATGATTCTTATTTGTCTTTTTAAAAACTGTTCTACTTTTAATGATTGAATCGGTAGAGTAATTAATTTTTACTTACGCCAACAAGCGTTATTTAGCTATTCGCATCACAAATTATGATTTAATTTAAATAATATACAGAAGCAATGTAAAAGAATATATATGCGCTTTGCAGCATAAAAATCGAAGGTTTCAATAAACCACATAGTGGTACTGTGATGATGGTTCACTTAGACTGTGATGATCTAAGAAGTGACTATGATACACTGACTTGGAATTGTGATGGGCTGAGTGAATGTTGTGAAGTTACTCTCTACAGCAAAATGGTGTACTCAATAGTTCTAGTTCAGTTTTACGTCGTCAACCGAATGGGATGAAGTTTCGATATTGATAAATCCGTAGTATATACGTTTGTGGAGTTTTTCTTCATAAATTCAACACCTTTACCGTACACCTACCTTTGAGCATTGTTTAAGATGATCGATAATTTTTATCAAGAATTATACATAATCATTAAGACTTATTAATTTTTTTTTTTACATTTTAATCAATTTTAAACAGATTGCATGACGTCCGCACACAGCCAACTAGCCAAGTGCGACTAGTGTTGGTACATAAAATTATATTATAACATCGTACGAATCGATATGATATATTGCTATAAATCGTCTGATTATGATAATAATATCATAATTATTTATATTCGATGTTTTATTGTTATTTTCGGTTTTAATCTTTATGTACTCATGATGCCTAGGTACTTTTTTTTTAAGCTACATCAAAAAAAACCATTATAATACACATCAACTCGCTTATCGTTACCTTAATGAGTGTTTTAACGCTATATACAGAAAACATTATTTCACGTTCAAAACGTCGATTCCATTGAATTTCCTCTCATAAAATACTGGAATATAATATTATAGGTACTCTCGGACGAAATATTATTGGCTACTGTTGTTTCTATATATTTTTCCGTATCAATGATATGTGGCGCCGTCCGAAATGGAAGTCACGCTGCGCGTGCTGTTCAAACAAAAACGTTCCGTCGTTAAAGGCGAAATGATCCCACTCGACGATTGTATAACTCATTTATACCGTTGCTGCTGCAGCGTACGATTAAAAATTAGATGTCTGTCACCAGCTGTTTTGCGTCCAAAATGGAACAGGTAACATAATAATAATAATACGCATTATATATATATATTTAATGCCATTATTATTATTATTATTGTTGTTATTATAGTACGCACATTTTGGAAAGTGTGCCTAGAACGAATTACCGAAATTCATTGAACGTTCCACCGTCGTTATTGAAAACGATACACCTTACCTATAGATACAGCGTTGGCGCCGTATATTTATCTGTTATTTTATCGGCTGACGCGAAAATCGTTTAATTGGTAATAAGCGCGCTGTAAATATTTGCAATGACATTGGATTACGTCAACACGTCGCTGCTACGGTTGTCTTAAAAATGTACTCCTAACGCGTAACACACTCGGTCACGTAGCAATAATACAAAATAATCGACGAAATTAATGGGGCCCCAATGTTTTCACGATTACCGTCACCGATGTGACGAGTTAATTTGATTATAAAACTTTTTCCGCGGTGTCGTTCGGCACGATATAATTACAATATTATAAACGATAAATATAAACATAAATAAAATATCTACGCCGCAACGTTTCACACGTACGCTCGAGATGATCACTTGGACGGTCTCGCTCTCGTGTCGATAATATTGGTTTAACATCGATAGGATATATCTGACAAAAATAAATATATCTCCAGTCATTCTTGAGTGAGATTGATATACCCACTACGATTGGAATAAAATTGACTCTAAATCACGAGTTCTCTTACGCCGTACGTCCCCGACCCTTCAGCATACGTATATTTTTTAAAGTTTTCATTTTTTTCAGGAAACTTATATTTGTAACGGGTACTAACCCGTTCAGATGTTTATCGACGTAATACGTTTCGCGTGAGTACGTAGTCTTAAATCGTATCAACATAAATTTTATCACATGTTATCACATGGTTGAAAAATAGAAAAGACTCAATTGCCACTATATCCATTGAATGGTTTTAAATCAAAAAATACACAATAAGGCGAATGATGACGTGCGTACCTTGATATGCGCACTTCAGTCAAAATCGAAGCGCCCTGTATTTGAGTTTCAAACACAGCAGAGAGCAATAAAATTAGTGTAGTGGGGGAAGGGGATTAGACGGAACCTCGGAAAAATCCGGTGCGTGAACAAGCCATAATATTCGAAAACAATCGTAACCATAAAAACGGAATTATCGGTATAAAGCACGCGGCGTCCATTCCAATTCCCTCGCGTCCCTATCACGTTCACGACGACGTATGTATATAATAATATGTTTTTACGACTCGTCCACCGTCGTAATATTTTTAAAAAAGGGCCGTTAAGGGGCCAAAAAAAAAAGAAAAAATAATAATAACGACGATAGTAATAGTACCAGACGGCCATAAATCTCCTCAGGAGGAAGCAGGCAGGCGACACGCAACCTCCGCCACCGTCACGCGATAAACGTTTGTTGGCTGAAGAGTAAATATTACGATGCACTATTGTTATATCGATGATGGCGTAACGGTGGTCCAAGCCGAGATAGAGTTTCAAACTTTATTGTCTTAACGACACAAATCACTAGATTTCTACTATATCGATCAATTTTTGTACTTCACATATTTTCATTATTACTAACGACGAGACTGATCACGCCAACCTGTTTGTGGTCACTCGAATGTTATTAATATTACAGTTATCATCCGTACATGTAGATCGATAGACGATAACAGATAAGTTAAGAGCGAAGAGACGTCATTCACGTTACATTCTTAAAAATCGATAACTATATTGTATTCGGCGGTACTGCGTTGAATAATTACGAGACAAAACTGTAAAAACGAATTTATCAACATATCCTACGGTGATATGAAAATAAAAAAAAATCGTATCGAAAGCCTGTGCTAGCTTAATATAGGTCAATTGTCATAGAATTTAAATTATGATAATAATGGAAAAGTATTATATATATTTTATATGTCAATTCTTACGTGATGTCTGTCTACAGAATCGTTACTCGTTTGGTATCGTATAAGTACGCCCGTACAAATGTTCATCGAGGAGGGGGGATATTGTACTTATATAACCATGTCATGTTTGATATTTTTAACGTAAGAAAAATTAAGTAAGTTAAGCAAGTATACTCAATACAAACATTGTACAAAATAGGTAGTGCCTGTGTAATGAAAACGCCATGAAATTTTCCAAAAATGATAATTCTTAGTACGCGAACGACATATATCTTATGACTGTCATAAAATGTATATATCTTCAAAGCTAGTACACTTACTACACACCCGTTTATATAAAGTATGTAATAGTTGGTGTGTGTGTGTGCACGTATAACGATATAATGCGAGTACACGTGTAAAATAATACGTCCCCTGGACCGTGCGTTATAAAAATATAAATAAATAAAACACGACATCAAATAAATGGAAAAACCTCTCGTAAGCTTGCCAGAAGTTTTACGGAGGCGGCTTCTGTGTTTTACGAGCGACGATTATATAATATTATACCGTGTGACAACGTCGGGTGGATTGTGCTCGAAGAATCCCCCGAAGACGGTCGTTAAGCACAATCTCGTAGCCAAGTTCATACTGGCCACTCGACCTTATCGAGCTTGAGGTCTGCGTGACCGAAAAGCATTACATTACTATGGTGATTTATGGAGTATAATATTATGTGCAACGATAATCGCGCTGAAGGCGACACGAATGGATGGTACGCCACCGCTGTAGTACATTTACCGTAAAAACAAAAACGCAATTTCGCATGAATGTTATGATGAAAGTAAAATTAAAAAAAATATACAAATTTATATTTATACGCGTTGTCATCAACGGTAATACACTTACAAAATGCGTGTACTTACAGACTTCCAACCATGTGGAGTAAGGTATTCCTGGTGAAGTAGATGAATATGAAAATTATTATAATCTACGAATTGTCACTATATAATTATATGACTGCCAGTTGTCATAATAATATTATAATAGAACGGTCCGTGACACTGTTGAAACGATTGAAATTGATTTAAAACGGCAACGTCATAATAATTTTTAACAGATAAAATTATCGTTGTCAATTGAAAAAATATATTTTCATTATAGATCGACCGATGTCTGGTACTTGTATACTTGTCATGATTGTGGTGGAACGATGAAAATATTCATTTGCAGAATAGATCCTCATCATCTACGACGGTGAGTGATACAAACACATCAAACCGGGTTAAGATATATATATATATATATATATATACGCAGTAGACGGACTTCAGTGACTAATGTGGGGGACTTACGCGTATATCAGTTTGAGTGAGTTGATTCCCGAGACTTACCCACTTTATACTCGCATGTATTTAATTTATTTCCGACTTTCCGAGTTAATTTTGAGTACATATGAATTGATTTCTGTTAAATATTATCCCTATTTATTCGTATTTTATTTTTTCTATTAGCGCTATTCAGAAGATAACTACAGTAGGTAAGCTGACAATTTTTCAATTTTTTTTTTTTTTTTTGTTATTAAATTTAATCAATCGTCATACTTTGTTTAATTTATTACATGCTGTCGTGGATATTGAAGTCGGTTAAGCTTTTTTGATTTAATTATTAAATGTTGTCAATCATCGTCATAATAATTGGCTTTTTTTCATACACGAGTATAGTAAGGGAATATTGAAGAGAAGGTGATCCATTTGTAACACATCGATTTCAAAAATTGGCATCTGCAGCTTATGGGGCCGGTTTGGTCACATACTTGTGCACACATTCTCTCGTTAATACTTTTTTCCCCTCATATATTATACTTATATACCACTGATATACAACGAAAAGAGAATAAACTCGTATATATCTCTAAATTATTCCGCAGAATCAATTCACCGGTCTCGATAAAGTCAAACAGGTAGTACTTGAGAATAGACTCGTACGCGGCTGCGGATTTAGTAGTTTAAAAGAGATCGTTTGTCACACAACCCACGACGACAATGGGCGCGACATCCGACTTCTTGAACCGCATTGACATTTTCGCACAAACGCGCGCGCACGGTATACACATAAATTATATATACTACGGGAGAAAGCCAACGACTCCCGCCTCCACGTCCACGTCCGCCTCCACCACCGCCGCCACCATCGTCGCGCACGGAGTGCACACCACGTTACGCCACACTCACTATAATATACTATCCATCATCTATCCACGTACTCGTATGCGTACCTACATATGCGTATAGCCTATAAAGTGCATACCACGTCGTGCACTGCAGCAAGTATGTACACGACCACCGACGTCCGTCATCGAGACTCGCGGCAGACGACGTCACTCCGCCGTCTCCGTCGCTCGTAATTTATGTGACCGAAAAGGATGAGGATAGCACACGATCGTGTGACCGCAATGGCAAACGCGCAGCAGATCCGGTGACGGGCACGTCTAGTTCCGACCGTCCGTGCGTATTAAAAACACCATACCTATGTGTATAATATAACACATTGTACTTGCCTATAACGTGCACGCACACGCGTGTTGTTACTATCATAACACCGGTCGGTCCCGAAATGGGCCTGGGCTGCAAGCTTCGGGTATATTATTATAACTACGTCGCGTTCGCAGTGTCTTACTACTACAGCGCACGTCTTCAGCGATCGATATTTATAGCTGTGTTATTATCATAATGTACGCGTGCGATTTCCATACGTTGCACGCGGAGTCCGCGTCCGTCTCTCGGCCGGTGACGCAGCGTGCCGTATATAATATTATTATATGGGTACAATGTATTATAAATTTATGTATATAATGTGTACAGGCGAACGGACGTCTGCTCGTAAATTGGATTCGAGTTTAACGTACGGCATCATAACAATGCGTATAGGTCTAAACGACAAACGGCGACGACGACGACGACGACGACACACTCTGTATGATGTAATATAATGCTATTGATATATTTATTTTAATACAACTTAAGGTTAAAAGGACGTCGTAGAACCGCATGTGTGTTGTCTCTGCCGTTTTTATCGTGAAACAATATTTAGGTATGGCCAATCAACGTACAGGATTCATACTACAGCTATGTATTATAATATTCATAATTAATATTAGAACACATTATTTTTTTTTTTTTTTTTTTTTTTTTTTTATCGAATCTGTAGCGAGGAGAATATAAAGTACTGTACTCGAGAGAAGTGGTTTTTTTTTGTATTTTTTATTTTAAAACGAGTGTTTCGATTATTAATAATTTGTGTATTTCGTTAAAAAAAAAACGTCTTTAAACTACGCGTCATGTAAGATACAACACAACATATTATGCGGGTGTACGACGCAGAGCTCTAACCACTACTATTGCATATATTGTTTTATTTCTGTGGTCGTGTATACCTGTGATGTTCGTATTGAAGTGTGAGGAGGTGCAGGTCATCGCCGGGGTTTTTATTACATTTATTTTTGTTTCACACGGGTCTTCCGTCGGTGTTTTATTGTTTTGACATTTTGACTGCTGTTACTTGTTATGGGTACGTTTCGTTATCGAATGATCGCGCTATCATCGTAATGATTTCATGACGGTAGACAAACGAACTTTAAAAATTGTTTAACCTTTAAGACCGGGAGTGACAAGCAACACGTTGCAGTCTACAGTTTGAACGATTTTTATTTTTAACGACATACTAAAATATTTTTTACTAAAAAAACAGTTCACTCGGGCTAATAATTACATAAAATCCCAGTAGACATGACTATTATAGTAATTAGTTTACAATATTCTCGACGTCTAATTATTTGGCCGTTAGTCTTTGGTATAGATAACTCTTAAAAAAACAATAACAATTGTATTTTCTTAACAGATTTAGTGGACTTACAAACTTAATATATAATATAATATATTTGATGGAATTATATCGAATTGTAATTATTTGGATAATAATGTATCAATTTTAAAGGAATTTATATTTATAAATACCTATCTAAATTTTAATAACAATATTGAAATTTCGCAACAGTGTATATAATCGCATAAAAAAACAAAAATATTGACTCGATATTTTCATAAAATCTTGAATTTGTAGTTAATTCCCTTTTCGACGCCTTACATCTCTCAATTTTGAAATTTTTAACCATAATATGCAAGCTTATGTCAGAATCAAATCCTCTCCAAGTAGCTGATTATTACAACAGCTTTTTGCCTCACTGCGCTCGTTTTAAACATATAACAATAGGTCAACGTGTTTGGCACTAAATCAACTGTCTTTCATGCATCACCAGAGTTACAAAAGGTAGTCCTCCACAAACTATATGTCAAATGAACTTATTAGGCGTATAATGTCCAATGTCAATGTAGACCCCTCCTTCACTTTTTAAATTATTAAATATTTTCGAAACGTCTTTTTCATAAATCTTAGTGAGGTCGTATTATAAAATAAATATTTTTTCTTGTTATTGTATGTAAATGTTTAATCAACTATTTTTGTTAAAGAGCTTAGTCCGTAAAATCTAAAAAAAAAAAAATAAAATAAAAAATACCATTTGTACACTATTTATTATAAGACCAGTTAGTAATGACGTTAGTAATGATCACAAAATAATACCGTTGAATGACATTGATTGAGCACTAAATAACAGTGTTATGGTGAAAATTATTAGTACTCGAATTTATTGTTCAGCTAACTCCTCGTAACCTCGAGATAATTCGCCAAACGCAGTAGTTTATCTGAATGTAAATTGTAAACCCCTAACACCACGATTAAAACTCAGACCGGTTTATTTTTAGTCCTGTAATAGCAATAATAATAATAATAATAATCGGCTCTCGATCGACCAAATGAAAGCGTGGTTGAACACTAAGAACACGAGTACCTGTAATATTGTAGTACACACCATGGTTTATATATACAGTGATAGTATTGTCAAACATTATTATTATTATTATTATTAATGTTCGATATTGTTATTGTAATGACACGAGGTGTCAAGCAGACGACAGGAACGAACAAAACAAGTAACAGAAGTATTATATATATATTATTTTATTATATTCAACAATATATAATACGAAATCGAGTGATGTATATAATATATACAGTTACATAGTTTAATATTTTTACAATAAATTCATAATACATAATTTATGTTATTACTACATATTTTATATTATTATATTATATACGGATCGAATATATATTTTTTTAAATAATTCTGACATTAATAATAATAATATGAAATAATAAAACCGAATAACAAAAAAAAAAAAAAAATAATAATAATAATAATAATAAATAAAAACAAGGTAACGTAGTCAATAACAAAATAAAAAAATATATTTATATAGGTTCCTATATGCAATAACTTATTATAAAACCAATAAAGACAATAAGCGGGCGGGTCAATTATCAAATTTCAGTAAATCATTTAGCCGTTCAAACGAAATAAAAATTAACGCGTACCTATAGAACGTAATGAAAAGAAGCAGCGACTGCGGTTTAATAATGGCTGGTGTAATGGTATATAGTTATGTACTCAGTTTGTATTGTTGTGACGACGATATCAATCATGCACTTTAGATAAACGTAAATAAAAATATTGAAACAAATTTCGCTAGTCGACTAACAAACGCTCATCGCGACTAACAGAGCGGTACGACGATCGCAGTAATAATAATAATAATAATAATAATAATACATTTAACAAATCGTTAAAACCGTCCGCGGCGGCAGAATTATGTGTGAGGCGACGTTCCCAGTCGCGGGGCGGCGGCGGCGGCGGCGGCAGCGGCGTACGGCGAGTAAGCGACCGCGGGGAAGTACGGCGGCAGCAGGCCCGGATGTGGCGGCATGGCCAGTGGCGAGGACGGGTAACCGGACGGGAAACCGTACGGCGAGTGATGTTTGCCGGTCGCGTACGGGTGATACCTGCTGACCGCGGCGGCGGCGGACGGGCTGAGCGGCGGCGTCGGGTACGAGCGCTGCAACAGCGGCAGCGCGGCGGCCGGGTCAGAGGTGTGCGTGCGCAGGTGTTGGAGCAGCTCGTCGGACGTGCCGAACCGCTTGCCGCAGTACGACGGCAGGTCGGCGCCCATCCACGAACACACGTACGGCAATTGGCTGGCGGCCGCGGCCAGCGCGGCCAGCTGGGCGTGCGCGTACGCCGCGGCCATCGTGTGGTGGTGGTGCTGCTGTTGGTGTTGGTGGTGAGCGGCGGTCTGCTGGTGATGGTGGTGAGCGGCCGCAGCGGCGGCGGCCGCGGCTGACACCGTCTTCGGGCTCGCGTCGCATTGCGTGCAACCGGCCGGACACGTGGTCGCCGGCTGCGGCGGTTGTTTGCCGGCGGCCAAGTGAGCGGCCAGCTGGCAACCCGCGCAGTACGGATCGCGGCACGGCAGTGGCGGCGCCCCGGCACCGGGTCTGAAATAGGGGCTCATGAGGGGCGAGCCGCCCAACGCGGCCATGTGGTGATGGTGATGAGGGTGCGCCGACAACTGCGGGTGGTGGTGCGCCGACGGATAGCCGGCGGCCGCCATCAGAGCGGCCACCGAGGTGGTCGACGGCGACGACGACGAGTGTTTGCTGTGCGATTGTTCGCCGTGTTTTCTACCCGCGGCGGCCGCGTCTTCTGCCGATGACTTGCGACTCGAAGCGCTCTCCTTGCTGCTGCACCGGTCACCTCCGCCACTGATGGCCACAGGCGTCGCTCTCCTTATGGTCGCGTCCAGGCTGATCGACGTGGCGTTGGTAGTGGCTGCGGCGGCGGCGGCGGCTGCAGCCGCGGCCACTTCGGCGGCCGGTCGCAGAACGCACGATTCGTACGGTTTGAAACTCGACCGGGCCGTGGCGGTGACCGGGGTGATCGGAGCCGGCTGCAGGTGATTGTGGACGGCAGACGTCCGACCGGTCGGCGAACCGCTGTTCGAACACGACGACGACGACGACGACAGCGACAGCGACGGCGAACGCTTGTCTCGGCCTCCGCCACCTCCGCCGCCACCTCCGTGGTCGGAAGACGACGACGAAGACGAAGAGAGTGATGACGACGTCTTCTTGTGGTGATTGCCGCCGACCTTCTCCGAGTTTGTCTTGCCGTTTTGCGGCGCCGGTGCGTCAGATCCGATTTGACTGCAAGTCTGTGCCAACAGCGCCAGTGGACTGTTCTTGGCGTCCAACTGTAAACAGAAAATAACGATACGTTATTGAAAATCCTAATGGAAAGATTTGTTGCCACTGAGTCACTGAGTACACTACAACAGTATACACAACAACAACAGGAAATTCATCTGGGACTAAAAATGTTACCTAACCTAACCGATATTACATGTTAACTGATGACGCGTACTTAACGATTAAATCTGTATAATGATATAATATATACTCGTAATAACTACAGTATATGTACCACATATTATTATATTATGTTTTAAAAATAATTCTAATTATATCTTGGTTTATAATTTAAGAATAAATTGTTTTTTACATTTTGTGTTCAATTTGAAAATCCATATAAATGTATACGATGTTTTTAGTTTTTTTTTTATTTATTTCTCAAAAATGAAAAATGTACACGTTATTGTAAAAAACCTAATAAAATGTATTTACTTGACTAACGGAGCGTTATTATTCTAACAGAAGAGGTAGTCTCAATGGATATCCTTTTAAACTATTTTTATTTGGTTTTTTTTATTATTATTTAGTAACGATCTATAAATACTATCATATCGTATAATTTATTATTTGCTCTAGTATTACAATATTCTCTCATCATGTCTATTGAACATACAATATGCGTATCAATGAATTCACTAAATACAATATTATACATATGTACATTATATTGTAGGCGTATTCTAGTTTTCAATAACATCGTTTTCCCAGCGGTGTAATAATATTGCCGGGAAATTTCAATAATAAACCACATAATATTATCATGCCCCAGACGCGTTCTACAGAATAATATGTAATCCCTATACATGTACGTTTCTGTTTTGTATAGTTTATTCGCATAAAAATCTGCCAACCTCCGATGCACGACAGTAATCATCGAAGGTATACTGCACACGTATTATTGGAAAGTGATTTTTTTTTTTATTCTCTACTCTCCTCTTGGTCATGGTTTTATTTTACGATTCTATAATATGTGATTTTTCAGTTTTTTCTCGTATTCGACCTCCATACCGTTATGGGTTAGCGTCACGTGCCCACCGTTTACACGATAATGTATACTATACCGATATTATATTATCGCCCGTTATGCCACATGTAGTAAAGACCTTTATCGTTTATGCGACAAAGATAATTCGCCGGCGTTGAAGACGTTGAAATCGTGTCAACAGAACTTGAGATAAAAAATAATTTACACTCCACTATAATATATTAAAACGGAATTTCCAAAAGTATAATCTATTAAATGTTTAAGTATATAAGAAGGATTAAAAACCGGGAAGCCTAAATCCCAAAGTCATTTCAAGAACAATTTTTGCATTTTGGAAATATTTAGGTAATCGAATCTCTGATTATTGTAGTTATTATGATTCATATTGTTATTACTTATTATTAATTTACTATCATAAAATATTTTATGAATAAAAATTAAATATTTGCTTTTAACTGATATATTTTCAATCAATATTTGATATTAAACGCACGATATAATAATATAATATTATCTTATAAAATTCCATAACGATTAGACTTCGTCTGGAATTTTAATATAAATATTGCAATCGCACATTTCAAGCAAGCGAACATTTTGTGGAACAATTCACGAAATAAAAAGTATTAAATATTTGTCAATTTGCAGCAATCTGATACATTTTCATCGGTTTTTCTCACACACAATCAACAAAACAGAAAATGATAAGTAAAAGCAGAAGACTGAATTTATTAAAATAATAATATTTACACATACTTGAATTCGATGGATGAATCGACTTAGCAATAAATAAAAAATAATAATTTAATGCATTTTAATATGACGGTATAATATTATACCCATAAACATATGGCGTGTAGATTTTTAGTATTAGTTAATTTTATTAAAAAAAAATTAATATCAATTTAGAGTATAAGTCATAAGATAACTCTTGATTTTTGTTAACTGTGCAAATAGCACAACTGTATTTTATGGTTTGTGCTTTAGCAACTGGCTAGGAGAAGCCGATTATGGATAAGTATAAATAGATACATTTAAAAAAAAAAAAGGATTTGACCATTGATGTTCATTAAGCCGAAACGCGTAGTTTTTATTAACTGTTAGTGTAAATTAAACTCCGACCGAGCAAGATTCATTAATAATTATGTGTATGTTTTGATTTAAGTTTATCGTGGTATTATGCGTACAATTGCGTACAATTGCATATAATATATATTTTATGTGTGTTTTTGTGAACGACACGCATAATACTCATATGAAATCATCGGAATAAGTAAATATTATATTAATAATATTATGTTAATACATTATATACCTATAGTTTTAATACACTAATCCGTCGATAAGTTTTCGTTGCTTAGACGGTTGTATTGTTTTGTCACGAATACGTGATATTATGTGAGTGTGTTAGGTGTATGTAACATAAGTGCATTCAAATTGTTTAAAAAAACACAAAATATTTTATGATGCGAAATCAGAAAACGGACTATAATAGTTAATAAAATATCATCGAGATACGACCAAAAGATTTTGAAATTATCGAGGAAATTGTAGCGTTATCGGTAAATTCACTCGTTCCAACAGAATTTCGTTCATTCGATGTCTATTTTTCTTTCCGCCGCCGTAGTGCCACTGTAGCCGTCATATCTATATGGGTATATTAACAATAATGCATTAGGAATAGGTATGACGACGGCGATTACGGCTGGCTGTTGTATCGTTTTACCTTGGTAATAAATCATCACAACCAGACGTCTGACACGGTGGAACCCGATTTGTGCAATATACTTAAATATGAGACAAGGATGGCTGCGGCGTTTTTCCGTGGAGAATACGTGAACTAGCACATATAGATTGTTTTACAGAGGGGGTTATGTTAATAACATTTTTTCTAAAATTATACACCACTAATATTAAACAGAAGAGGGATTTTTAGTAAAAATATTTTTTCACATTTCGGTTATCTTTTCAATATTCTTCTCCTGTAGGTGCCACTGACTAGTTGTGGGTGAGAGTGGGTAAAAAAAAAATCATAACGATATCGTGATATCACGGATCGTCATATTGGGCAATGAATCCTTCGAATATCTTATCTTCGCATGTTGTTGAGGTCTATTTCCGAAGATTTTTCTATTCATTTCGTTTAGCGTGCACATTATGTTAAATAGCTTCTGCGCAAATATTCTCACATCATTAGTCAAATGGTTAAACGATTGTCAGAATTCAATTAGAAGCGAATAATGTGGAATTAATAACATTACAACGATAATAATCAATATTAAAACTCGGGGTTCGAATAGTGACGGTCTTACGAGTAGTTACGCATTATTATTTATTATTGTCGACTGTCGAATAGTATATGTAAAAAATATCGAAACGTGCGACGATAAATATGTCGGTGACGTGCGTGAATTCTACTTGTCCACCCACAGATATTTTCTTCTTGCGGGCGTCACGCGTCTAATGTTTTGAACCTTTTTCTCGAGGCCAATTGACCCCATGGTCAACCAATAATATCTGGACGACAGCTATGAATGTCACTTCAACAAACAGCATTATATATTGATATATTATTATACTCTTCGGTTTACTGCAGCACCTATAGGCTATTAAATTAGTAGAAAAACAACCAATAACTTTAAGTTAAAAAAAAAAAAAAAAATAGTATCATGTACAACAAAATAACAAATATTTATCTAATTTATCCTTATCGCTATTATAATTTACTAGTTGTTGTGACAAAGTTGTGTATTTTAATTCACACTAGTTGTTAAAAAAAATAAATAGCATATTATAATTTCATATAATCTTATTTAATTGTTAAATTTTATTTTACTTTAGATATGTACTTTTATCCTACTATCATAGTTTATCGATGTGTGAATACTAAATTTTGGATGTTTATGAGCAAACCTATTTCTATTTTTTAAATAACAATTATTACTAGATTTAAGAAAGTATTCAAATGTTTAGTAATTAGTTTTATTTTTATATACATTCGGTATTTTTCTGCAGTTTACATTTAATATTTAGACTCACGGGCATTTACGGAGTTTATTTTTGCTTGTGTATAATATATGTACGTGTGTGCACACCTAACATTTATTATAATATGCAAACTAACTTACTAACAGTGTTGTGTCTTGAGATCTTGGGCATAATAAACACGCCTGTGTCGAGCGATGTGCAATAAATTAGCGCACGTCCGGTTATTATAATACATATTATATTATGATATCGACAAATTATAATGTTATATGCATCCCGTTCCGAGCAATGCGAGTCCGTCTCGAACGACCGATCATCACGGTGTTACGGCTCGCCGGACATATTATATTATAATGATGAAACAGATATATACACATCGTAAATAATATTTTATCGGCATTATAATATATTATTATGTACTCGGGCGAATGCTTTTAGAATAAACTATTACTCGTCGTCATGTTTATAGTGTACGTATATACATTATAATAATTTGTACCTCCGTACTCCTGGCACGGGATCGTAACGAATAAAAGTCGAGCTATTATATTTTGTATATTATAATTAAGTGTGTAAAACGTAAGATAATAACGCGTCGAAAACTAGTTAACCGGGCTGTGCAATAAAAGTAATAATATTACAGGTATCGCTGCTATAAATCCTGTGCCACCGTGTCAAGATGAATTTAAAGGCTAGCTCCCAATTAAAGTTACAGCGTGTCAGTATAAGCGACTACATCAATTGGAATATACAGTGAAATCATTGTATAGAGTACTGGCATTAGACATGCATCATCGTCCATAAACATTAGGTACGTTTATATGGTAATAACTTGTAACTAATAATAATAAAATGCAGTTTTAAGTCAGAGGTAAAAAATAAAAATAAAAATATTAACCATCAACGTTCGGGCGCTGTATTCTTAATATTCGTAATATTTTATTATACTACAGCATAGATAAGTATGAAGTATGAACCTCCGGCCAACGCCAATTTAGACCTTTCAGACACGCAATTCGTTAATACTGAATTCACACCTAGTTTAATTTTTTTTTTGAACCATTCAGTTTTATAGAAAAAGTTTTATGATGACAAATACTGATACACGTCTACAACAATAAAATAGTGCCAATTAAAATTCTGTCGAAGAAGAAAATATTTATTTTTTAATTTTCGTCTTGGTCTTTACAACAGTAGTTGTAATATTAAATCATTTTAATATAATATCATTAATTCTCATTTTTTACAATTAAACCTAGAACTAACCAGAAAAAAAGAATACACAACTATATAACGACTGACATATAGGAGCATGTATATCTCATTTTTTGTACCGATACATATTATATCACAACGTACTTCTATGTCATTTATGAAGTCTTATTCACGCTTCAGTCGCGGTAAACCCGTCGACTAACTGGATAAATAGGCCGTCAGAATTATTTTATTTCATATATAGATATATTATCGTGTAATATAATACACACACGCGTCTATTTGGTCTCGACAACTAATATATATATATATATTTATATATATAGGTTGATAAGTGTACACACCTCTCGTTTCAAATCGTTTTTCCCCTCGACCTTCCTCCTATCAATTTTCCCGTCGATCATCAGACTTTACCGTCGCCCGTCGACACGTCAAAGTCCTTTAATAAGCCTAGTGAGCGCAGGCGCGCGCGTGTAGATATCAAAAACGACGACAGCGACAAGCACTTTTCTGCGACGAGCGGGTAGAAAACCATTAACGGATTGTTGACAGGGGTGGTAAAAAAAATACACTTCCCCTGTGCGTGTCATTATCGAACACATACGAGCGCGCCCGGGCCGTGGCATAATCGATTTGCCGCCGGCGCTCAAATACAATTTCTCGCGGCGGCGATAATATCTATTATTATATTAGGCGAAGACGTGAGTTGTTCGACAACGTAGATAGGTGTATAATATTATTATAAGGACGTATTCTACAATATTTATTGTATGTTAAAATATAATATGATGCTTATAATAATATGGCAAAGTCATGGATTGGTTCTTAATTTTTTTTTTTATTATTTTGCTTTCGCACTCCTGATGTACGCGCTTTGTTTTATGTATTATTATTGTGTGACACGTCGAATCAATATTGCACGCGAGTCTTCGAGAATAAATCGAGTGTAGCGTTAGATATAGCTTCGACGGCGGTATTTTTCCCCCCGTCCTACCACGAACAACCAACTCGGCGCGTATTGTTATTATTATCGTCGTTGTGTCCGCGGGGGGTTAACGTCCTCCTTTTCTTTTTATTTTCTTTTCATGGCTTTCCGATCAAGTGATTTGGATGCTCGAACGATTTACATAGTTTATGGATAAAGATACTCAGAAATTCGTTGCCTTTAAAGTCGTTTAAATGAAAACATTATCTTTACCGTTGTATGATGCGCATCTGCAATATTCTCAAAAATATAAAGTCGTCAATACTTGCTTTCGAAACGACGAAGATTAGGTTTTAATTTGACGAATTATAATAAAACAGATTATAGTATTAGTATTACCACCAACGCGAATTCCAACAGAAAATTACGCTTCAGATTTATCTCGAGATTTATTCACCCGTGCACCTACGCAAAATGTTTTGATTGGTTGTAATAGTATTTTACAATTTATTAGTACCTATAATATTATATTTTATTTACGGTATTTACTTTAATAAAATTATATGCATTTTTTTTTTTTTGCATTATACGATAGATCAGAATCGTTATAGATTATAATAGGACCCACTGTATACTGATTTTCAACGAGCAACTAAAAATGCATAAATTCGTTAAGTTTATCTCCAATATCAATAAAATAGTTTAAGTTCCTTGGCATCGAAATTTTTGTTCAATTTTTAACAACATGTACGATTTAATTGTTTTTATTTTTGTATTTCTATGGTTAACGTGTTTTAAAAATAAAATTAAGCTAATACCTAGATATAGTTAAACAAAATTTACTTTGATATTTGATCACATTTTTAAGTTTTAAATATTTATTATTTAAATAATATCTCTAGTTTGACTTGGCTGGTCAGAACTAAGATTATTTTAATTTTAATGCAACGAAGAATCGTCATTGAAAAAAATCTAATAATTTTTGGTGGGCATAAAAATAATCGCTAAACGACAACATTACTATACATGATTGAATGATGTTACACTTACCGACGGTAAAGGAGTTAAATAATCCGGTCTCAGGTATTGGTTTTCGTTACTCATGATCATGGTTCGCACTGCACATGCACACTCGAGTGTCGAATTCGGCGAGTTACACTGGGTAGAAAAACCCGTACGAAATAATAATAATACAAATACGTTTTTCGTTAACAATGTTTGCAAAAATATAAAAACCAAAAATATATAAATTGAAAGAATTTATTTCAACTGAGTAGCGTGGAATCGCACAGACACACACTGGAGCATAAAATAATAATAATTATATAGTACGGTCGCGACGAGACGACAGAGGCGTACGGTAAACCGCTGCGTAGACGGACGTCGAACGTTAACGGTCTCCGGTGTTGCACTGCCGCTGAGGTTGTTGTGGCACGAGTGTGGCGGCGGAGTGACGACGCGCTAACGTCGTCCGCAAAGCGATCACCGGACGGTGGCTCCGTCTAGCGTCGGCGATGGCGCGCGCGCAACAAATCACTTTGCGGCGGACGAGTGCAGTTCGCGCGAACGGTCGCACGCGATTTTCAATACGACCGCTGAGCTTTGCAACCGCCACATAGACCGCGGTGGAGTCATAATCTGATGGGGGTACATTAGTGTGAGGGTGGTGGGTGTTGCGGTATAGTAACATAATGGACGGTGTTGCGAGCGAGAGGCGAGAAAATCGCGAAAAGGGTGTAATGCATACCTGCTAAATCTCGTGTTAAATATTGTTTCACCATGTCCGTAAGACCGTAAAAATAACTGAGAGCGTCCGGGTTCGTTAAAATGCCAGTTTATTAATACGCAATAATATGTCACTTTAGGCCGGTTCGGAGGGCATTATGACCTAACAGCTTGGACGAATATTTAATAATGAAAAAGACGTTTTTATACGAAGAAACTATTCAGCGGTAGGACGCCAAAATGTACTAGTTTACTCACAATTATGTGTATATTTAATGTAGAAATATTTTCTGAAGTAACAATAAAATAATAGTACGGTACACAATATGAGAGACACTGAACGTCGATTACAAACGATGCTGAATCGTGGCTAAAAACCACAGTCAGAGAACTAGTCGAAGAACGAATTAATGACATTGATTCCTCATAGACTCATAGAAACTAGACAATAACTGCTATAGTTAACGCCACGGCATATTTCGTAACAAGTTAATTTTTGTTTTATACAGTCACTTAAGCAAGGTAAATCGTTTTAAATATATTTCAGAAACACGTAGGAATTGACGTATTGCGACGCACAATATTGCTTGAAAATAAATGATAAATACTAATAATTATTATTATCAAATTATACACGATATAACACCCAAATGGAAGTAAAAGTCAACAACATTTTTATATCGAAGATTAAAATCAAATTCCAAGTCCGAATAATTTAATGTATAATTACTTATGGATTTTATTACCTAGATTTCACTTTTTTTCAACTAATAAAAATTATTGTCGAAAATGTTACGACGATGTTTTGCAATGAATTATTTTTTACAATAACTTATGCAATTGTTTAAATTAGTAATAAATAATTATAATTTATTAAGTGACAAACGAAATAACACGATGTGGCAAAAACCGGTGTCGGGGCGGTACAAGTACTTCAATAAATGCAAAATAATATTGTATAGAGAAAAACTAATGGGCACTGGGGGTCCTAGAATGGACAAGTTGACGAAGTCGATTTTTGAAATTAAGTGTTTAAGTTAGCATAATAATTCTTTATCACTATATGATTTTATACAATAATTGTATAATTTTTCTCATAGTATTTTTCTCAACTATGTTTTTTTACATGTTTGAAAAATGTCCTGTTTACACTATCACATTTTTTTAAATACTCAATACAATGAATATATATTTTAGTCGAAGAATTTAAAACATGATTCAGTTATTGTTTCATCATCATTTTTATTATGCTCATGGTGTTCATTATTGTTTTTATTATTAAAATTTAATGTAATGAAAAAATCATATTGATCTAGTCGTTTTTATAATATTGGAGTATGGACTATATTATTATGTATATTACAAGATATTTTTTTATTTTTACAACTATATTTGTTTTATTCAAATTATGCGAAGATGTCAACACAATATTGTCTGTTGACAAAATTGTATGAATATATTATATGTACATATGTAAAGCTGGTATAGGGTTTTACAATTGTGTATAAATAATAACTATCAAAACCAAAAAAAAAAGAGCTGTGAGCAATCAACAGTCTAGAAAGTCTAGATATATTCTAATTTTTATCCATCAACTCATGTTTACAGTAATATCAATATTTTTTGGGATCCAATTTGTAACATAAAAACAGATAATCTCAAGATATAATAATAAAAAAAAAATAAATAATTCTATTTGATTAAAATTTTATATTCAAACTTTTTTTTTTTAATTTTTATAGATTATTTAACAATCTGTACACATATGGTACAATGAACTTAATCAAGAGTTTCACAGTAATAATAATAATTATTGGTATTAATATGAGCGTTTACATAATAGCATTATTATTATTTTGGTTGATGTGCGTGAATTGAAGAGGCTATCCAGCGACAATACTTTGGTGGGAGTTTTTTTTTTTTATATTTTACTTATTATGTATTAACATATAAGACCTGAGTATTATATTAACTAGTTTGTTCGTCAACTAGAAAGTCCCTGGGCCACTTTCGCAAAAGTCTCCTTGTAGTGTTACCCAGGAGGAAGTGTGAGGATAGTTCAGCAATAAGTGGATTAGAATGATTGTGTAGTCTTTATTGGAATTTAATATAATGTTTTTTTGCGACTTCTTTAACGTAGGAGATGTGCAAGTCTGTGTGCAGGGTGTCGTTGGAGATGTATAGGGGGGAGCGTTTGTGATAAATTTGAGTATTTTTGATTGGACTACTTGTATTTTATTTGTATTTGTTTTTTTGATAGCTCCCCATAGTTGTATTCTATATGTTCAAATAGGTTTGATTTGAAGTTTTTATAAGTTAATTTTTGATTTTAAGTTAAGGTTTGAAGTTTAACCCATAGTGCTTCGGAGAGTAGAGATTCTACGATTTAGGGATAGTTTGTTCATATGAATATGTTTGGCCCAGTTCCATTTTTTTATCAAAATATAATATATTCAAACTTAAATTGAAATTTACTCATTATAACCATTTTAAAATTTATTTTCGAAATATAATTTTATTGATGATTTTTAATTATAACATAAATTACGAAACTGTTTATCGAGTAAAATTAATTAATTTTTACGTTTAAAACTTTGTTTGAAAATAAAATATTTTAATTTAAATGTATTATTTATGAAATTTATAACTACTTATTTAATATAAATATATACTTTAACAACGTTTACAAAATTATGTTGTATTTAAGAGGTTCTTTTGTTATTCAACAAATATAAGCACATGAATTTAAAAAAATATAGATCATACCACGAACGGCCTACCGGGATACCAGGAAATTCAGTTAGATGACTGATGGCTATTGAAGATATTTGGTGCTAATGTAAAAAGATCAACTTAGCATTGTGTCTTGTGTAAATTCGTAAACGAATTGTTAAATTAAATAGTTTACCCATTCAACTAGAGTCAAATGTTGAGAGTCTTAAAAATACATATAACAGTTATTAATATTGTTATCTATTAAAAAATATTATTAATTGGTTTAAATTGTTATAACATTTTTAAAAAGCTCATCATCTCAGGCTCACTTGTTTTTCCTATATTTTCAAGTACTGGCCAAAAATACGGTTTGGATGAATAGAGTTGTTTTGTCTGAAATCGCCGCTCCTGAACTAAATACGCAATCGGATTTTACTCAAGTACGCACAGTTGACCTATTGCGATCGTCTCTAGAATTTCCGCCAATTCGAAAGGTACCTTTTCATAGCGTATTATTAAAACGCGTACAATTATATCATAATAAGAAGTCCCTCAATTGAAATAGAGTAGAGTGTATTTATTTCGTCAGAACGGAAGGAAAGCAATGATAATAATAATGGCAGTGCATCTAAACGATATAAATGCCTTCAAATGTTGTTTTTGGCACACATCTGTGATACATACATACACACTATCTGGGCTTGGGGCCCAACTGCTTCACCGTAAATTCGGAGTGTATAATATACTATTATGTACGACAGTCGACAACACAATGGTATAATAATATGCTATATTATGCGTGCACGTACGTCTCGACAGTCGACGACACAATGTACGAATGCGGCGATAATGCGGTTAAAATTGTTAGAAATCGTCCGAAACGGGTTCAGGCCGTTAAACACTTGCTGCGTACTGTGTAGGTTCAACCACGCACGGCGCTTCTTGTAATAAATCGAAACCGAGATTATTTTGTGGTCAGCCAGTGTTTTATACCATCCGGTCGGTGGATATACTTACGCGCGTTTGTCGCGACGTGTACAAAATTTATAATACGAATAATGTATGTTCGATCGCAAAAATAATATTACGCATTTAGTTATGAAATTGAAAATAAAAAATGCCGTGGAAAAAAAAACATAACAAAACCAAAAATATAAACTGGTAAACATTTATCGGCTTGTCATAGGCAGTCTATAAATTATATAGTAGGTAGTTATGGCATTAATGTATTGAATACATTTTTACAAAATTAATCTATCAGACAATTATATACATATTATAATATAAAACATTGGTACATATAATACATAGAAGTTTAGAACATAAGTGTAACTATAAACAAATAGTAAATACTTAGTAACAACAATTTATATTGATATTATTTGTTGCATAATATGATATTTATATATAATATACACATTATAAATTAACTTTAAAAAAGTAAATATTATGTTTTATAATATGATCATATTTATATTATGATATTATACACATAACAATTTCTTGATACTATATTTTTTAATTTTAAATCGTATTAATTTTAGACCTAAGGTTATGACCATTCCTTGATTGTTTGACTCTTGAATAATATCATACTTGTATGATTGAGGTTAACATTTTAATTTTGTCTTTTATTAAACACATTTTACATATGTATTTTTTATTTATGTATCACTGCGTATTTTCGTTTGAATAATTTTATTGTATAGCTTATATATTCTATATCATTTATAGATATAACGTGTCTAAAAAAATAGGTTAGGTAATAGTGTTTTTTTTCAAACGCATTCAAATATCAAATGTTAAAAATGAGTGAATATTATTAGTATTTTTAATTATAATATTATGTTAGTTGTTTTGTGGATTTTACAATAGTTTGTAATTTGTATAGCAAATTTGTAGACAGTTGTACATACTCGACTTACTTTGTTAGACGTTTAATAATTTATTTCCGTGTTGATTTTGTGGCGAACAAAATATTATTATTAGTTATTACTACGTGAGAGCAAGAGTCATTACGTGGTATACACACATATTATGTTAATTCCACGGAAGGATAATCGCGCGGTTTATGTGGGGAGGCACCACAACCAATCTTGCAGAATGCACCGTCTTTCAAGTATATCCCTCTTTACGTATATGTATTAATAATTCATATTTTATGTGTCTTATTAGTATACGGTTAAGGGCCGTTGGGTTGTTGAAATATATGTATATATATATAATGATACGCACTCGCAAAACATAATTACATCCAATTATACACTATTATTATATGATATATAATAATAAGGCTTCATACCAGTTGCGTCCCGAAGATATCAACGAAAAAAGGTCTAATCCGAATTGCGGCCTGAATTTATTTTGAGTACAGACGAGTTTCGGCCCGGATATTTTTAATTCTAGATAATTTAATCTCGACTGATAAAGTATAATCACAGTATAATGTAGATACCTAATAAGTACACTTTAGTCTTCGCTTTACTACCGCTAAGAATGTTCCGTCGCTTTTCTGTTTTAATTTATTTATAATGTCGAATGAAATTTTGAGTGAAATGTTGAATGAAAAAAATTACGTGTGCGTTGTGAGGCTTTTCATTCTAAATTCAAGGCTTTGTTCTACAGTGCTCATCCTAATATTTTAGTATTCATCAATGTTCTGAAAAATATAAAAAAGGATACTTATATAAAATTTAGAAGCACTCACTCAAATACTCACAGAATATAATAGAAAAAAAAACATTTATTAGAAAACTATGAAACGGTTAGAAGAAAACCAAATTGACAAACTTGAATTTACACAAATACTATCATACACGTTTTTACCAATGCCATAATACTTACGAATTTTGCTTAATTATACTAACATTTTTAACTTTAATAAATATCATATACGTTTTTACCAGTGTCAACATTAAAAAAAAAATATATAATTTTTAACCTGCTTGCAGTATCTACTGATGTTACAGACAGTCTTAAGTTTGTCTAAAAATAAAATTAAGCTTTTTTTAATTTTAATATACATATTTCAATTAATTTAATTTTAAATTTCAGGCCATAATTCACATATAACCCAAAAATAACTCAGGCTGCAATTCGTATGCACCTCAAAAAAACATTGGTCGCAATTCGGAAGAAATTTTTTCCATGAGACGCAACTAGTAGCCACCCAATAATAGTGATGGTAATTATTTACGAGATACAACGTATACCTAATGCAGATGCAAATCGTATGAAATTATTTTGAAAAACCATTTGAATGCTTTTCATTACAAAATATAATAATAACTAATATTATATTCATAATGGTAACATCATTTTGTTTAAGAATATTCCTAGCAAGAATTGTCTTGATGACAGCGGTCGATTTACAGCGCAGTGTTTATTTCCGGTGATAACCGCGTTTCTGGTTATATTACCGTTATTATAAACCTATAATAAAGCCGAACTCTAAGTTATTTCGTGATGTCGAGTGCTTTTTATCGTATTCTGATTAGCTGTTGTAATCGTGGTATCATTTACTAACCATGAACTACCGGTAATTTCCAGGGTTAAACCAAGTTAAACTTTCTGACATGACATGACAAACGACGTAGCTATAAACTCGACATAATACTTTGCAGTTAGTATCGGGCACGTAATCGTGAATCCCTGCTCGTATAATAAATACACACTATATTATGTAGGTATATTGTATAATTATTATTATGTTTACCGCGTATCAACTTAATGTTTTGTGAACATAATTATACTTATATTTTTACTTGGCAGTTGGTATGTGTTTCTAAAAAAGTAGGATAAATTTAGTTTTATGTACAGAAACGAGAAAAACATCACCGTGCGAATTGTATAGTCTTTAGAATGATCTTATATCACAATATATAACTAAAGTTTATAAACATTGTCATTAATCACTGTCGTATATAAATATGCAAAAAATGAATTTATATTATACAATTTATTCGTAAGACGTCACATTTCTATAAAATTTTATTGTGACCTGTTTACTGTTAAACGTTTACCGCACACAAGTAATTATTCCAAATTTCCGATGCATTGGGAAAATGTTACATCAACACCTTAATTTAGCGCACTATAAAGTTTAAGTTTACTACCTTGATATTTGTGCTATATATTATAATTAATAATATGTACAATATATTATATTATGATATTCTTACTAATCACAAATTATATTTGCTATTTGTCAGTGTCATCCCTCATGCTGTCATTAGCACTTATGTATGTATAGATAGTAGGTATTATACAGACGCACAGTATTACATTGAATATATTATAGAAACATAGATATTTACTCACAACGCGTCTGTTATTATTGCAGTATATAGTATCTATATGAAAATAAAAAATACAAGAAACAAAGGTGTTTCCTTTAGTTACATAAATCAATAAGTCATTTGAATGTGTGAACTGACTAAAATATTGACAATGGGAAGAAAAACTCTATTTCCGTTGGACGTATAAACAGACTATAACACAATAGGTAAATTTCAGTTTTTCCACCATAATCGTACGTATGCGTGTATGATGTACATATTATATACTTACATATTATATTAGTGGATGGGAGACGCTCCCGAATCAATAATAATATTGTTAACTCAAATCGATGTTTCGCACTTTACGCGTTCGGGTCGTTCAGAAGGGATATCATCAGAGTAGAGATTTTAACGACTCAATAACAAACGGACCGGCGAGTAAAATTAAAATGGAAGAATAATAAAAATTGGTGGTTAAACTACGATAATAAACTCCTGCCATCTCCGTAAAACCGTAAACACAGCGCATCATAAACAGTAAAAGTCTATTTTTGTTTTGTTTTTGAATATATGACTTTCATTAGCGACTAAACGAGACCGTATTTTCATATATATATATATATGTATATGTGCGTGTGTAATATACGTTTACCGTACACCAATCATTGCTGGGTTTGTCGCATATAATATAAATATTATATATGTGCAACGCAGGTACTTAATTTTTTTTTTTATAACCCCATCGGTTTAAATTGAGCAGTCGCTTACCGGACCCATCAAAACACCACCTTTCAAGTGATATGCAGCGTATACGGTTCAGCTGCACGTAATAAAAATGAAAAGGCCCCACACGCTATTAAAATCGAAATTACAATTTATACACAATTAATTCTCACGATTATTATCGCCGTTGTCGTCGTTGTCGTAGCCGTCACCGGTTCCTGCGCCACGTATAATAATATAATATACCTATATATGCATACATTATGTAAATCGCGTTAATCGCACGACTACTCTCTGTCCATGTTCCAATCAAGATGCATAAATTTCATCGTTTCTCGTTAAGTTTTTTTTTTCATCTAATATGTGTATATATATTTTATATTTTTTATTTCAAAAAATGTTTACAAGCCGCCCAATGTCGTAAAAACGCCGATTATATCGCTGTACAGTCCTTATTATTGGGACTCGCACTGAGAATAATCGTAAAAACAATGATTTAACACCGACGACAACGCTGTTGAGGAGGTCTTCCTCCGTCGTCATCGTCATCGTCGTCCACCGTGTTCGATTTGTATCGGTTTCTCGCGTGTTCGATTACAATCAACGAGGCTCTGTGTACGAGTTGTGCACGTATATACTGCCTGTGCACTACACCCCTCACCTATTACCACCCAACATCAGCTAAGATTAATGGTTCGTGTATACAGCGTAAAGAAAACTGCTCTCGAGATGGATAGTGTGTGTTTTGAGAGAGGTGAAGAAATTACCAGTTTTGAATCCGTGTGTGTTTTTTTGAAAAGAGAAAAACGCGCACGAAACGATTCTGTTGCCCAAAAAACCCGTTTTTACTCACACCAAATCGTTTAATTGCATAAAATATAACTATTTTCAGTATATCCATATATATATATATATATTACCTATGCATTGCCGTCTTCTAATTTAGACATCTATCGTTATGCGATTTTCTTAACCTGCCCATTGATTGGACGCCGAATTCTCTCCTTCACTTCAGCTGAACCGGATCAACAGTGAATGTAATAATTTACATTTTATACTTTTTTTAAAAACTTATAAAAAATAACGATGCCAGTAAATTGCAGGTATCGAACCAACAGCCTAGCGCACGGTATATATGTATACCTAGCATGCCATATCAACGATGACAGGTAATAGGCTACGAGTTCAGTCGTTCGATGGTGCAATATTTATGATATAATTTATTTCGTGATTTAAACAACTGTTTTAATTAAACCTATTCTGGTATTAGTTAATTTATGTGATATAATTCCTTAAACCAAAATTTCACCCTGAAACTTTATTCTTGAATTTCTTTATATAACCTTACTGTCACTTCAAACCTTGGTGCTCCACAATCGCACAGTTAAATGATATGCATATTAATGTTTTATACGTTGTAGAATAACAGATTCGATTCAATAACTACTATTATATTATAATATTACGTATACGTATAACGTAATATTATTTCGATTGCAGTCGTAGGTATATGCTTTGATTCGTGTAGGCACATATCTTTAATGAACATTACTTATATACGTATAATAAGGTATAAACGAATAATGTACTACACATGTTTATGCATTTCAATATCATATTATTGCGTAATTATATATCGATTGGGTCTTCGAAATGTTAATTTAATTAACACGTCATGATAAAATAAATGTATGTGCTTAATACGGTTGAAAGCTTATAATAATTCATCCACCTTATACGTGCATGATAAGGAATATAGTTAATAATGAGTACAAATAACACGTTTAGTACCGACTTACAGTTTTTAGATAGTATTCCGAATTTTTGGAAAGTATATGATTAAAAACTCAGGTTCTGAGAAGAAACAACATATTATCGACATACGTGATTGTAGACACGATGCAAAGACGAGGGATTCATTGACCAAATTCAAAATAAATAATTGCCACATATTTTTTGCAGAAACATATTATTATAATATTTTTTCAAGCGTTCAAATTTATCTTATTTTTTAATGATTATCATAATAATGTACAGCGGGATAAATCGCGTTTGCTTGTGTAACGTATGAATTATAAAAAGTTCAGAGTATTTACCAAATATCAACATAAAAACATATTCACATATTATGTACAATGTATTAATACTGATGGATTAGTAGAATTTTTATTTTTATTAAAAGATGATTGATATAGTAACAGACTATCATTTGGTTTCCTAAACCGCGGACTGACGGTTTCACTACGGAAACGACTTTACGTAGATAACGAATATATTTACACATAAAATAGCAATGACGAAAGTGTAAAGTGTATTCAACACTAATGGAATATATAATCCGCACACGACAGGACGCCACATTAAATGTTTGAAAACGATTCGCATAAATCTATATTAGTCCAAAACTATCTATGTAGTGTAATTTTGACAGGTTAGAGACTCTATAATTGTTTTAATTTTGGACGTGGTCAGGATAAGTCAATCACTTTTATTTTATTGGTTCATACAATATTGATATTATTCCATTCACGTTACACAAGTATACTCAGAAGAAAACGGCGGGCTATAACAATGTTCGCGCATCTTAAAATAATAGTTATAATTTTATTGATTTTTTATATTAACTTCCTACAAAACGCATTGTTGTATTAACAATTAAATATTTGAAAATATGCAGTATATTATCATAATCGTCGTTTTGTGAGATTATCTATACAAAATATAAAATACAATTCGTGAGATGGCCAATTATTATCGTGACGAAACGGCGTCTCTACGCAAATTGTTTATTCTAATAAATTCACACATTCTATATACAAATATCAATATAGGTAGATATATTTTATAATACTATATAGACAATCGTAGGTGTTTTGATGTATATAATAAATTAATGTTTTACTATTTGTTATTCATATATTGTTATTTATTAGTGATGATGGTTATTATTCTTATTTTAGCTGAAAACTGGCAGTGCTATCATAGGAGAGTTTCAAAAATAAAACGTCATACAGTTTTTCGTTTAAAAATTAGTGTTATTTTCAACTTAAAAATGTTTGAAATATTTGAATTATATCATAATTCATAATATTCGTGGTTCTATTTGTCGCAAACGATTCATTAAAATAATTTTAAACTATACCAGGTATTGCATGCACAAATTGTTAAAACCAAATACAAAAAATAAAAATGTTTGAGTAGATATGCTTACATTTAATATTTCATAATCCAACTAGCGCCGTGTGATTATAGGTTACAGCTATAGATTAACTAATTATATCAGATCCCCAGATTACACGGTTATTATATTATAATATATTCCATGTCGATATAATGCAAATTTATTATACCTATTAAAAATGTATGTGTTTGCTGTAAAGACTAGTTATTAAAAAGGTCACACTGAAATTTAAAATAAGAAAGAACATTAAATAATGACCAACGGCAAATTTAACGAAAATTTTAACAAACCTACCGTGGCAAATATAGTAAATATTATGTATTAATATATTACATAAAGGACCATCGTTGTACGAAAAAACACTATTACATCGCGCAGTAAATTACGCCTATTATTAATCGTCCATATTATACATGTTCGCCTTATCTTGTGAACAATCGTCGTCGTGTTTTTGTCACTAAAATTTAGTGGTGTCTGTCAAAAAAAACCGGAACCACGACTACACGCCACCACATTATTATATATTATTATATTATGTACCTATTACCTAGGTATAATGTAAATGTTAATAATGTACTCGTCACAATGGGGTCTGCTGTCTCTTTAACTGTTATGGAGTGCATAAAACATATAATAGACCGCTAGTCATGGGTAAGTAAATTATTATTTGAACATTTATATATATACAATATACATATATTATATATATGCGCATACGAAACGGCTAATCTTAATCATTGAAATAATAATAACAATAATTAACCAAAGCATAAAAAAAGGTGTCCGGTCACTTTCCACGTCGAGCGGCCACCACTGATTTATAAGTCTAATTACCGTCGTTTGTGCGCTCCTTATCGAAAACGTTCGATCTCTCAATCCGTAATGTACGTTATTAATTATATTGTATACGCGAGTTCGTATAAATTTAACAGCACTAACAGGACGTCGTCTAATACAGCGTGAAATATATACCTACGACATATTATACACATCTCAGTTCGTAATGTTTAGTTGTACACATTTATATTATAATAAATTAAACATATATAAGTACGTAAAAAAAAAAAAAGAAAAAATACGAAACACGCTGATATGTATATTTTTATTTTTTAGGTAGGTATATAACACGCATAGCAATCAATCGTATTCCGATAACGTGCACGATCACGTCCCGCTGGCGTTCGCGTTCGCTCGATCGAATTCCAATTGGTACATCAAGATTGAGTAGGTACTGAAGACTTAATATAATACGTCTGCGAAGTCAAGTTAAATTTTATTACACCCGTAAACTCTATACCGCACAAATTATAGACAACCCGCACAACAGTACCTACGATCTGTTAGTCGGTTGACGTCTGCGTTTGGATAATAATTATAGGATTTCTATAATCATTCAATCTACGTTTCTGATAAAAACTCGTTCGACCTTACGTGAACTTATCGGTTCACCACATATAAAAAATCATTTCCATATCGAATATTTTAATAAAATATAAGTAAGAGCTTTAACTTTGACTTTGAAAGTCCTTTCTTTGCAGTTTTAAGTCTACCGCATCGTTTTCAAAATTAAATTATTTGATATATCCAATACGCCTTATTTTATATTATAAATACCTACCCACTCAATACTGGAACTCGATGGATTTAGTCAAAGCAAATTCAAATTGTTATAGCCAATAGCTACTTACGGTTGTTATCAATATTAAAAAGTACAAAAATTCCTTTAAGGTATAATATATATTATACATTATATTTCATGTTTATTGTAAATTAGTTAATACTTACTACAAATAAAATCCTCCTTTAAATAAAAAAAAAAGGAATAACTCACTGATAATATTATTATAGACGTACCGTTGTAGAGGCACTGGTGCAGCGCTATGTAGTGGACAACAAGATCAAACTACGCGTGTACCAAAGTCACGTATATGTACAAGTAAATTATCTACCTATATGACTATATCTATGATTATATATAATTGCATTCAACCATATAAAATAACCACAGATGGTCGTATTTACATTATAATTATATATATATATATATATATATATATATATATATATATATATATATATA
>NW_020271335.1:2615206-2764319 GCF_002803265.2 Melanaphis sacchari
ATATATATATATATATATATATATATATATATATATATATATATATAATATTATACAGCCTATATAAGATTAGTGATCGGGTTTTCCCGTTTCCTTGTAACACAGAAAAACGGAAAATATGATAGATTTTTCCATGTATGCAGAGTGTTAAAGTTGTGTGTGGATGGTTGAAGTCTTCTTTTTATCAATCCATATATATTGCATACATATTATGTAATATATATTTATTATACTTGTACGATTAGAATTAAATTCGGAACTCTATCGTTGACTACTGGTAACAGACTAGTCGTGGTCGGATGTGTAAATATCCGAACCTAACGTCTTCCGGAGGCCGTAAATTCTAATCGTGAAACGTTTTTATCTACCAACCATTTGCAACAACGAATGTCATATATGACAAACTTATATATATATATATAATAGGTACGACAATCTTCGTTCACACTGTCTCCAATCATTACAATATAATATATTACACGAATGGAATATTTATGTTCGTCTGGGATACGTATAATATATAAATAACAAAAACGCGTCGGCGGAGAAGTATTTATATATATATATATATACTATACACGATTTTCTTTTCAGTCCCTCCTAGTTCCGATTTTATATAATGTACTCGAACCTATTTATGATATATTATTACTTATTATATTATACTGTATTGCGTGTGAAATATAATATTATATAGATAGATACTATTTATAGTATACGTATATGTTCCAACACCACTTATATTGATAGTTGTTGAATAATAATATATAGATAATATATCAATCTCAGACAAGAAAAACAAGCCATTTACTATAACTTATAATATATAGGTATATATATCATATTCATAACATATACTATCTTAATATATCGGGTATGTATGATGCTGTTTATTCTAACGTTTGAATGTTAACATCTGGCAGCAATATAATACTGCAGTGTGTTAAGTCATTTGCAAGATACTTGCAAACAATATATTTATATTTTCCGAAAAAAAGGATCTGAAAACTAACATGATCTGTGGTAGTTGTATAAGCGGTTTTAGAGTGGCTTGATTACCGCAAAAACGGAACTAATCTTTAAAATTACTACTATGCCACGTGATATATTTTGGAGAAGTTCTATTTATGAACGCGTGAGAGATATATTATATCCTATAGAACCTATACCTATGTTATAATATTAAACACATGACTGAACAGAAGTGTATATTATAGAGGACAGGAGTATTAAAATGAGAAACGAGCGTGACAATAATGTGTGACATGCGCAATTGATCAATCGGTGAGCATGCTAGCGCCTAGTATATAAACTCGTTGATTGCAAGGTTTTCGAATATGCCACAGTGATTAAGTTATTTAGCGACTTCGTTATCCATCCGACATCTGCAGCAGACAAAATTCGTTTTCTGGCGGCTTATGCGGTTTTGTGATTGAAATATAAAAAAAAAAAAATTATTCTTGTACGAAAATATTGAGTTATTTTATGCAAGAACATGTGGATATACGGAATACATTGTGTAGCGATCATAATTGACCTAAAAAGGCATTAATCATTTTGAAACTTAACATAAGCCCCATCAACATTTAAAAAAAAATGTATTATGTCATAGGCCTTCGAGTAAACAATACCAGACCGTCTAAAGAGAAATACTACCAGTGGCGTGTTGAACTAATTTTACTTAAGGAGCAATGATTCTTACATATACCACCCACCCACCCATTTTATTAAATATCCCTACATATCAAATCTGATCGCATTGTTACTATAAAAAGTATTTTTTATGTTGTATTATTAATTTTAAATAGTCAATTGTGACATGTTGAACTCATTTTTGTTGATGTGAAAAAATATATCCACCACAACACAAAACTTGAAATTTATAAAATATACGTATATATATATACACGGTCGAGTCGCGATAACTCGAAGTTGAAGGGGGATAAAATTTTGCTTCGAGATATCTAACTAATTTAATAGGAGAATAATTTTCTAGGGGAATAATAAAATTTCGAATTGTCAAGTTTTTCGAGTTATCGTGACTCGACTGTATGTATTAATTATCTTGTACATAGAATTATGTAGCACATATAAATTTAATAATGATGCAAAGATTGGTATGGTTATCAATAGGGCTGAGATTTTAATGTCCTAAAAAATCTCAAAAAATGCAAAAATGAGTTCAAAAATTCAAAAATGCACTAAAAAAATGCATTTAAATTATATTTATTATAGCTTAAAACTTGGAAAAAAACATTAAATTATACTACAGTTATGTATTTTCTTTTGTACTACGACGAAGGATGTACTAATTGGTAACTAATTCAGTAAAACATATCGAAGCCTAACTATGATAAAATTGTTATCGGTGATAACTTGTACCTATATAATATGTGTATTGTATATATATGGTGTAATAAAAATAATAATTCATGATAGGTTTATAACGACCATAATTATAATTTTCGGGGAAAAACCTAGCTATGTTATTATATATAATATAGTATATTATAACCTACCTTATATAAGTAAATAGAAGTTAAATAATAAATGTTAAAACCAAAGTTCAAAAATAAAAAATAAAATGTAATAAAATAGGTATAAAACCTTTAAATTATAGAATATATTGATAGTTTGATATAAATTATTAAAATTTCCTAATAACTATAAAATATAATATTGTTGAACCATATAAGTAATCAGAACATCTGAACCATGTAAATATAACTATATCCTTAGACATTGAAGCAGCTAAATAAATTAAAAACTACTTTTAAAGTTACTAGGTACTTATTTTTTAAAACCTTAATTTTCACTAAGGTACGGTTGAAAAAAGGTACTTATTTCTGGCTACTTTAAGCAATTCTTATTTTAAGAGGAAATGAGTAATTTGTGAATTTCAAAACTCGGTTTGTTAATTATGGTTATGGCATTATTTATATATATATATATATTTTTTTAAAGGTCAAATAAGTTAAAAAAAATTTTTGAGGGGGGCTGTTGACATCTGTTATAGGCCATTTCCAAATAATTTTTCTTTTTATGTCAATTTACAAGGAAGGTTTGTTGTACAAATTTTAAAATTTATCTTGCACATTCATTAGTATGGTGTATATTATATTCATACATATTTTTTTTAAATCATAATTTTTTATTAGGAAATCGACTGAAAAACGTTTTTCTGACTACTTTATATAATTTTGATTTGGTGAGAAAATAGTTTCTGAAAATTTACATTTTCACAAGTAAAGTGTCTTTTACAGGCAAAAAAATTCTAAAAAGTTAATGTTTATTATAAATGACGTTTAGGGAAGCCTGTTGCTTGTCATCTGCATGTTTTTTTTTTTTACGAGTGAAAGATTTTAGTGTAAATTCCATAGCTAGGCTTGTAGGTATGACTTTTTCTATAAAAAAATTCATTAGTATTTGAAAATATGCTGCTTATAAGAAGGTATACTTAAAAATTACATAAATCAGATTTCGATTAACTGAATTATTGAAGGCATATGCTTGGTGAATCATTCTGTTAATATTATATCTATGTATCGTGTGTTGTACATCGCAGAATCTACCTTTTTTTTTCGTATCGCATATTACCTATTCTGCTGTGCTCGCACGTCGTCGCATAAAATATATACACAATAATTTACCTGCAGACGCGCATGCACTTTAATATATAATAATATAAAGGTACATTACAATAATATATTATATTATACGAATAACTGTGCGGGGATTAAATCGTCACGACCTTTGTGCGGCGGCTGCGTCGACGTCATTTGTCATACGTTTAATGCATCGCACTATGCACCGAGTCCCGTGCAAAACTTTCACGGCCGCGTCTCCCGCGATGGCGATGCGACAATAATAATATGTTTATGGCTAACGATATTGTTTATCTATCTACGGCGATCTATCTGCAAGTGGGAGGGGGTGAGGGGTACGGACGGTGCTCATATTTACGATCCCATTGTGTTTATCTCTTGGCGTGCGCGCGCGCACACTGCAGTATCATAATATTACGTATATTATTATTATTGTTATGCAGCACAGACGTACAACAGACCGTACTATAATGTGTATTTTATAATATTAACGGTGATGTTAAATTATTATTATGATAGTATAATATTATAGCACCGCTGCACCAATAGTGCGTGCAGCGTGCGTATAATCTATAATAATAAAAGATAATGCGTGTGTATGTTTGCGACCTACGGGACTAAGTCTGACGCGCTCGTGGTTCTAAAAGTTAGCTAACGAAAATGTTTTGTTGTTTGTATGTTTTTGTACCAATTGGTTACAAAAATGAAATAGTTATTATTATTGTGTGTAACTTTAGAGCTGTATTTTATTTCTGATAAAAATCACCTGAATGAGTGTCTCAAAAATAAACATTTGTAGTTTACATTTAACGGAGTTTAAGACAAGGTAAGTCTAAAGTAATTTAATTTTATCACGGAAACAATAGTACAATACCGTGCAAGATCGATTAATATCTATAGGTAATAATTTATTATTTTGTCTGTTTGCCACAGATACTATGTTTTCAAGCAAAACGATCGAAATTATTGAAAATGCGGAATAATATTTTCTTGTCGTTTTTGTTCACTACAGTTAGCTCTACATAGATTAGTGTTTCTATGTCATGATATAAGATATAATATACTCATTTGATGTATAAATAATGATGATATCATATTTTTATCATGTATTTGTGTGCTACGGAATTTTCAATTATGCGAAGAGCTCGTAAAATATCTCAAATGGTTAATGTACATAATACGACACTGCAGCAGCAGCTGCAGCAAGTGACGGTCGCAAGTATAATGACACATGTTGTATAATATTATTATAGTATGACTAAAATTACTAAAGTAGTTATACTCTGACGACCAAAATGTAAGTTTCTGACGTAAAACCATACGTTTGTATGAAGGCGATCCATGACGGTAGACGTGACCCAATAATAATAATAAGAATATATTAAGTAAAATATTGCACCAAAAGAAGTGTGCTTAAAAGGTTAAAAATATCTTTATAGCCTACTAATGCGTGATCTCCGATCGCCTTCCATTTGCATAATAATGTATACATAATATTATGTATATATTTTATAATATAGATATAGGTATATTACATAAGATACCTAAGCATACGATCGCACTGTAATCACTCATGAGAAAATTTCTATCATACGGTCGCGAATAATAATAATAATATTATAAAAAATTTAGGTACCCTGTATATTATATACCAGTATACTATATATACTATATAATATATATATTATAGTTACTATATACATGTATATGTGGAGATGTTGCGCGCGATCATTATACATGAAAACTTGATCGAAAAAAATATACAACAATATAGGTACTGCATTATCTGAAATCTTATACGTGTGTAGTTTATTAAATGTGTTATGTGACCCATGGGCAGTAATGGACTTTATAACATTTTCCCCTATAACGCTTCGTCCAATAACTACACCTGGGTATAACATATAATATTATAGTGTTTGGCGTGGCATCGTAATTTTCTAGGTACTCTGCCTGATTTTATATTTTAATTCATAAATATAACTTTCTCAAAGATAACAAAAACATTTACATCAACAAACATATAAAAAAACTATTTAACCTATGATAATTAAATAATTATCTACTTAAAAATGGAAATTGTTATTAAATTATGTTTTTGTATCGGTAAAGAAATAAATAGTTGTGGGCAGTATTACTTACTATATCCCAACAGTATCTGATACGATACTGATATTTATGGAAATACTTACGAAAAAAGAAGACTGAGCACCCAGTCAATGATGATAGTATTTCCTATATTGTCACTCGGATATTATTTGACTATCGTCATCGTTCTTATATACCAGTGATACCCAATTTTAAGAAAATTAAAATTCTAGTGGGCCAGAGCATAGAAAGCAAAAAAATAGGTCATTCAAAATATATATTTTAATTTTGTTTATAATGTAAATTCTTAACTTTAAAATTGTATGATATCATTTGGAAATATAATTGTGGGCCAGATAAAAAAGATTCGTGGGCCGTAGTCTTATAGTATATGCGTTTATTGATATTTTCATTTTAACATACCGACATTCAAACAGCTCGTGGTAACAAGTAATAAATCATTTTATTGTTCGATATGGTATACTATAATACTCATATGAATGCGTTGGGTTTGTGTGTATTTTTATTTTATTTTATTTTTTTTTATATTATCGATCGATCGTGTGAAAACGACTTGAACGAACTATACTATACTGCACAGTGCACAACATTATCATATTATTGTCATTTTTGCACCACGTATTACTGTAAAAGCCACGGGGTGTGTGTCAGATAGCGAGTGAGTGCCATTCTCAGGTTGAATATCAAATAAATTACTCACCGATACAATATGTATTATAATACACCTCGTTTACGTTTCACTTAACTTTTGCGGACAATTCAACATAATACACTAGCTAATAATCGAATATCCTCAACCCAGTTTTCCTGACTACCATTGATATAATGACGCATTATCATTATTATTGTTGTAGTACCTACACATCAGTGAAAATTAATATTCTTTGTTTCACATTGATTACATATTGTATTGTTATCCAACGCCCTTCTGTTCCAACCACTATATTATATTGTATTATCTTGTCAGTTGTCAACATTAAATATTAATTCGTTTGCAGTATGCACCCAATTCAATAATGAAGTACCTACGTCAAATTTAATGAGAACACTTTTGATAGTCTTTGCTTTAACCGCATAATAGTAATACGTATAACAATAATATTAATTAACTAATTATTTTTTTTTTTAATTGATAATAAATTCGCGTTTTTAATTTAGAGCCACCATCTCTCTAGCCTCTTCATAGTTTCACACCTGAATCCTGGGTTATAAAATTATACCAACGGGTCGACGTACCAAACTTGCAAACCGACGCCCATCCACGGACACATTGCTGGCCATCGTATAATGAAGGAAGTGCTGCTTATACTGCCGTTAGTATCAATGGTGTTTCGCGGACTGTTAATGATAATGACGATGGACGACTGCAGGTGCTTCTGTCTTCGGGCTAACCTCGCAACTGGAAGAATATGTGACTGTCAACTGTTGTTTTCTTGTAGCCAAATGAGCGGTCAGCTGATAAAACCCGGAACTAGGTCTGAAGTAGAAGTGAATAGAAGCGATCCACACAAAGTGGTCATGTGCTAGTAATGGTGATGAGAATATGTCCCTTCTATCGGAGCGGCTATCTAAGAGGCCGAAGATAACAGAATGGCTTGTTGTGTGATTGCTTGTCGTAGTTCTTATAATTTTATCTACGGTAGCTGCAGATGTCGTTCTCTGTTTTGTCGCGTTCGGGCAGTATTTTCTGTAGCTGCGTCCAGTCACAGTAGGTACGTACAATTCATACGATTTGAAACTCGACTTAGGGTTTGGTAGTGCTGGCCGCATATGATGGTAGACGACCTAGCGGTGAATTGCATTACAAACATGACAATAAAGATTTGTCTCAACCGCCTCCCTCACTACCGTAGTAGAATGAAGATGAAAACGGATTAACAACGACATTTTCTTGTAATTGTTGCCACTCTATCTAATATGAGTATACTATGTAGTTCAGATCAGATTAAACGTCTGTGTTCATCAATATTACCGGTGAACGATTTTTGGCATCCTACAAATGTAAACAAAAAATAATCAAATGTTATTTAAAATCTTCATGGAAGAACTCCAACACAGTTAAAAAATAAGAAATAATTATGACCAATAAGAGTGTTATAATCATAGATTTCATATAAGGACTATGGTTATAATATGATACGATTATCTATATCTTTAAAATAAATTATTAAAAAGATACCGAAATCGTGTGATGAAAACTAGAAGTGACCAAGTGAAATCAAGAACACACAATACTCGCAAATACATGGATAGGACATTCGTTGTATTCAAGTGTAGGTAATCTAAGAACATACTAATTATTAAAATAATAACGTGAAATTAAGGTTGAGGTTTACGTATCTTCGTCAATGATACTAATAATAATATACAGAGTTTATTTCAGACCTTCTATCCCAGGGAGTATCGTACATTTTTAAAAGGATACAATAATAAGATAAAATAAATCTAAATTGCATAGGAACACAAATATTTTTGTAGTTTTCGTGCATATAAGAAATGACTTTAATCAATGAGTAATGGCCGTCAATACAATCTATAACCACTATCATAATATTTATTTTATTTAACTATTAGTTGATGTAGTAAGTCTTAAATTATTTTATTTTTTTATATATAAGTTTGGTTAAAAATTTATGAGTTAGTGAATTCATAAAATGTTTTTCTTTAACAAAAACTGTATCCTCAACCATATAACTATTATGGTAAATAGAAGACTCATAAAGTTTACATTATATCATGTACAATATATAAGTACCTATAGGGATATAGAGAATAATAAACTATTATGAAACTAGATAATCTTCTAAATAGGTTAAATAGACACTTTTATTAAAGAAAAAACAGTTTAATAAAATTAATTACTATAAAACATTCTATTTATTTTATACAAATATCACTTTTGTAAGTAAGAATTAAAGTACATTTAATAATGTACTCTTTCTTAATATAATTATTACTTTCAAAAATAATATCAATTATAAAAATAAGAAATAGTATAAACTTTTAACAAAACAATAAATGATTTCAATAAAACATTTATATTAATTTTCTTTAAAACCAATTTACATAAGATCAGTGTAAAAAAATAACATCATTTTTATTTTAAAGTACTATAATTATTTGTGTAAACATTTATACGGGACAGGGATATTATATCCATCTATATCTATGCAATTATAATAACGGATAACTATTCTTTATTATACACATGTGATTTTAAGTATTGTATAAGCTATAAAATAATATATTATAATTTATAATTACTATTTACACAATTTTGTTTTGTTGTGATTAAAACTATAATTAGGATTTAAGAGTATTCATAGTCCACTAAAAATTATAAAATATTTAAAAATGTATTTATTTTCAATGTTGTATATTAATATTTAACATTCAGTTTAATAGATAATCGATAACTATATCCGAAACTAAAATACAATTTTGTTTATTAATGTCTAGCAAATGTATGTAAATAAATTATGTAAAATATTAAATATAATATATCACTACACTCTGTAATGTACAACTGTTTGTAATATAATATAGTTATTGCATAATATATTTGGTAGTATTTTTAGTATGATGATTTGTTGATTTTATATAAATATCTTTATTATGCGCTTGACAATTGTGCTGTTAATAAGTATTTAATAAATATTAAAAATACTGAATATTTGTAACTTAGTAGATCTAGAACGAGCTGCAAATCTCCATTTCCTCTCCGACATCCTGTTGTCTGTCACGACTGATTGACCTGGCTCTTTATTGGCACAAATTAACTTTAATATTCCAGATCATTGGACTAAATATATTCTACTCTCTTCTTTATCAAATTATTATGCATAACTTCTAACTATAGTATATATATAAAATACATTAATTACAGTCTCGTATTTTTGTGTTATGTTTTCGTTTGATATTTTTGCTTATTATAATATTATTTTAATTTATATTAATTTATTTTTTGTTGCTATGCTCGCACATGAGTACATACTAATATTACGATGTAAAATATTATGTATAATATTACATACATATATTATTATCATACCCTGAAGAGAAATCGAGTCTTGTAAACTGGACGTATTTATATTATTTTAAATACATATTACATCGTATGTATTTAATATTTATAATACAATTAACTACTGACTATTATCGGTTATTAAAGTAAAAAAAAAAAAAAAAAAAATAGATTTTCGTGAACTTTAGTGTGCAATTTATATTCATAATATGACGACGACGACGATGACAAAGATAATAATAATATTCCTATAGTACGCGCTTTGAGGATAGGTTTCCGGACACGCACGCGACCGACCTGTCAATCGCATGTCGAATTGATCGTGGAAATAAATCATGTATATTATACAGGTATATAATAATACATTGACTGTGGACGACTATTATAATAGGTAGGTACCCGCTAAGACGGGCGGTGGCGGCGCATTCCTTGTCGTCGTAACTAATTATTGTTATTTCGTCGTCGTTGGCCGCCTCCCATGTATACATATTATAACATAATGTACATATATTATACACTATATGTAACATGTTATTACTCACATTGTGTATGTTTGTGTGTGTGTGTATTTTATGAACTTATACTTACACACGCATTTAGATATGTATATGTGTGTGTGTGTGTGTGTGTGTGTGTGTGTGTGTGTGTGTGTGTGTATTGTATATAAGTAAATAAAAGTATATAATTATCGTCTTATGGCCTGTGGGTTTAAGGAGTCGGCGGGCGCAGTATAATAACGTTAAGTGATGTGGTAATTTTCATAATGACAGAGAGCATGTCGTGCTGCCGTGAGGGCTGAAGAGGTACGCGGAGATATGGAGACATGAAAGAAAGATAGAGAGAAAAAGAGAGAGAGATGGGGGAGAAAGGACTAAGACGAGGTGTAGTACGTGTCTAGTAATTGACGGCAGTGGCAACGGAACACGCAACCCGGTCATGATGCCAGCAGCTACTTGACTACGTGTAAATTATATTATAACCGCTTTAATAATTATAAGACGACCCCTCACATCATATAATAATCTTCCAGCTGTAAATAATAAAAATTTATAAAGTCTTCGCTACAGTGGGCACATCTAAGTGTGTGGCAGTCGCTGATGAATCCAAAATTAAAAATAATTTGTATGTGTGTATAATATAATTATAGCATGACACTATAACTGGCCCGACTTAAATCACGTAAACTTGCACACTGCAGTTATTTTCTTTAGTACGAAATAGTTGGTTTAATTTGCGTTCCCACCGACTAGTATAGTATCTAGGCTGTATATTTAATAAGAAAGTATATTTACATACTATTTATATGATTACATACATATACCTATTTAAACTAACTATTAATGTACTCAGATTCTACTCAAAAGTAGATCAGCCTATCGAAATTATCATAAGACCTCGTCGAATCAATCTATCTAGCTTGCTAAATCTACACTGCGTTACTCGTTTTACCAAGTTTTAAAGTTATTCAATATTTGCAAATGATTAATATAATATTGTCTAAATTTTGTAACGCTGAAATGAGTTGGTTAGATAGATTGTACACATTTACTATATTATATTAGTATATGTATGTATAGGAAGTGATTCTGCTAAAACATTTCAATAAAACAATTCTTGTAAAATATAACTAACTATTTTGTTTCGAACTATTTATTAAAGTAAATATTTCACTATTATTCTGAAGTGATTACCTACATATTGGATATGAGCTAACTACGAGTATTTACCTTTTCATAATAGCATATTATATGAAAACCACTTGCAACAATAACAACATATTTTAATGGATTTCGGTTAATGTTTTTGTTTCATTAAAATACGTTGCGATTATCTGAAGTTTTTTGCTGGTAAATGAGTTAGGAAGCGGATCCGATAGGCGATAAGTAAGCTTTTATTATTATTTTAAATAAAATTCAAATCTATCAGAATAAAAATAAATTTTTTACTCATATTTACAACTTATACGAAACAGTATATTTTATAATTCGTATCTCTTAATCGAAATCCATTAATTTTGATTACGTGTAATCAATTTTGATTATTGTATGCTTTAATTTTATTTAACTAGTCATAAAATCCACATTGCATACTTATGCATATTTATGTAACATATTTGATTTTTTTTACCTAAAAAAAAAACACAAAACTACATCATTAATCATTTTATTTTATGGCTGATTTAAAACGCGCAAAATATTTTTGTTTGTTTTGTAGTCTTAAAATAAACATAAGTTATCACAATAAGTTACAATACAATAGATAAGTCTTTTTTTAAGTTTTACTTAATACTGTTATAAATTATACTTGATGATTATTGTTCTTTAGTATAAATCAGTAAGTGTAAAACTTAGTTAAATAACACAGATAATATGAAATTATCAATTATACAAAACAATATCATATTTATACGACTCGCCTGGTTTTGTGTAGAGTAATATACTACCATAGATATATTTCAAATTCTTGAAAATATTTAATTTAAAATATCGGATGAAATTAGACACTTATTAAAAGAAAATTCTTGCCAGTGGGTGGTGGTTAAGTGTAGACATTGAAAATTATTGACATATTTTTAGAAATTTAAAAGTATTTAATACAGTGTTAGTAACTATTTAAGCATTCTAGAATTTTGACAATATTTTCCAAATGTATCAAACGACCTGGAATTCGATTGTATAGACTTCAGGAGTTATTACAAAACACAAAATGCGATTTAGACAGTTTCCTAGACGCGAAAATCATCTTCACTTGTATCATAATTCCGTATGTCGATCAATTCGCATCGAGACTGACACGTCACCGTTGCCACCACGAGAGTGTTTCACGTAAAAGACTAGTTTTCCAATCGTTGTGCAGACGTTCTCATATAGGTACATATAATATAAAAATATATATGCAGGTGAAATTGAATAACAGTGCAGAAAGTGTATATTTTCACATTTATTTTTTAAATGTCTGCAACCAGTGGAAATAAATCTCTGTAGATGATGACTGTCCTAGAGTCCGTAGCATACATTATTTCACATATAAATAATATTATGTGCTACATACGTATATATAATAGGTAAATAAATATATTATAAAAAAAAAAAAAATTGATAAATAAGTAGCAGCTCAATAATTTAGGATGGTTATAGATTTATTGGTGACTTGTCTTGTGTTAGGTAATCTTAAATTTTAATTATACAGAAATAATTTAAGAGCATAATATACTCATGAGCGGTATAGTATTTTAAGATTCACCATAATCTCAATAGTCGATTAAATAGGAATACGTACATTAAAGTACTGGCGTTTTACAACTAAAATAAATTGTATTCATATTTTATAACAATAAATTGATCACATAATTCGATATATTGTAGTTTATAATAATTATTAATTTCCATACATAAGTTAATCAAACTAAAAAAAAAGTTATTTTATTAATCGTCATGATAAGTTTCTATCTTTTTGACTCAATCCATGTGGATATCTACCCACGGCACTCACATTGCGTTTATCGCGTTGACTCGGACTCATCGTTTTTGTTGAACTGTTCCGATTATTTTAAATACGCCTTCAAGCCAATGTTGTGTACATAAATCACATTATAATATAGTTCACCTACACAGATACATATATTATATGATATACATAGAACGGAACTGTCTAAGGGTTTTATTTAATAACACTGTTATGGTAATAGAACTTATGTTATAGGTGTATTCTACATCGTATGCCCATGGTTGTAATATTTACAACCCGTTTTCTTTTTTGTGTGTATCAACATTTTCTTATAATTTATCGGTGTTGAATGCATGTTTCAGATGATTCAATAAATATATGGTCTTTAAATATTTTAATTTTGGGTCAGCAGTGAACGACTTAATCGAGTTATAATAATTATAAACAACGCGAGTATCAGGTGGTTCAACACAATATAACATCGTGTCAACCGTATCATAATGATAATCGTTTTTTTTTTTTTTTAGTAAAAAGAACAATGCTTGTACCTTTATTATTATTATTATTATTTGCTTTATTTTTATGTAAACATATTTTAAACAAAATATTAAATTGGTCCCAAAATATATAAGCTGTTAATATGAAAGTTAGGAATTAATTTACTTGAGTACGAATAGAAATACTAAAAGTAATTTACTGTTAGCTCAAGCTTTTACTATTTTTCTTAAACTCAAAGTTTTCAAACTATATTATGTACATAATATTTTTATAACTTCAAACTAAGTTTTGACGTTTAAATAATAATTAATTTTAAAATTTAAAAGGTGTTGAACTTGAGTTATAAATGAGAGTATTTTCACTTACATCACGGCTGTTAAATTTCTTGTTCTAAGTATTAAATATTAATGTTATGAACATTTGTTTTTGTTACGTTTCTAAATTAACTGGAATTTTGGAAATGCATATAAGAATAATTATTAAAATCGCGGAAGACAAATCATTCTGTTTACTTTTCATCATAAAAAATATAGTATAATATTATATTATTATGAAGCTTTTTCATTGTTTATTCCATAAATATTATCTTAATTATAATTTATATATGAATAAAGACTATACATAATAATACTTAATGTACAACCTAATAAATTCTCATCTCTGTCGCTTTTAGTGAGAACGTTTCATTACGACAATGAGAAAGTAAATTATATTCCTTTGATTGTGTTTGAACACGAATATACGGGCTTACTGCTATAATAGGTACCAACTCAAAATAATTCAATTTAAAAGATTAAAACAAAAAATCCTTTATCAATTTTCAGGGCTAAAATTTGTAGTATATTTTCACCTTATCGTGTCCAAACTTTCAATAATTTAGTAATATTCGATTTTCTTCATCCATCGACCCGGCCGGATGGTATACAACCGATGGATGATGTATATATATATATATATACAGTGGATTCCGCTTAATGTGACCACCGGTTAATATGGGCATCCGCTTATTGTGGGCAAACATGTCTGGTCCCAATACAAATGTATATTAACAATGTCAAATAAAACCGCGTAATATGGACACTCGATTCGGTTTATGTGGGCAATTTTTTTTATCATAGCGTTAGAATATACACATAAGTATTTAAAAACGATTAATTTAATCGGGTTCCGTCGTATCTATGAGATTGTGTTTATCGAAAGTAATAAAAATTATTACCATTCAAATAAACAAATTTCGCCAAAGAGAGGCGAAAAAGTGCATTGATTTCTTGCAGAAGTTCTTCATGCAAGAGGGAAACGAAAATAGTCCGTCTGATAAACTTGAAGCGTGTGCCTATTTTGTCAACCAGATCCATACTAAACAGCTTAGACAACGAAAAATTACAACGTTTTGTATACCTTCTACATCCAAAGATTAATTTTATTTAATATATTATATGTATTTAGTTTTATTTATATATCTAGTAATTATTTAAAATTTTTTTCAATTATATGATAATACAAATATATTTTTTTATTATAATTTTTTTTTTTTTACTAATTTCGGTTTTTATGGGCAATCGTTTAATGTGGGCAAACAGGGCTGGTCCCAACGTGCCCACATTAAGCGGAATTCACTGTATATATATATACATTATACATATATGTATAGTGCTAAATGAGATCTACTGCGACAATATCTTCATCGACGTGCAATGGGTGGGTTTTGGTTGACGATTATTGAGACGTGTGCAGCAACAGCAACGACGGGCCGATAGGTCTCGCTGTCTGACGTAGTCTCTTACGCGTTGCGGCACTAAATAGCCTCCGGTCGTGTGCATTCGATAGAGGTAGTCCGCGGCGGCGGGGCGACGATGGCAGTGGCGACCGAGGGACGACAGTGAATTATTATTGCGTCGACGTAAGCGCGCACAGATCACAGCTACTGCCTCAGCCCCGAAGACCGGTAGCTGGAGACCTGTCCGACGATAAAATTTACCACAAGCCCGGTTGGCGGCCGCCATATACAGCATATTATATTACGTACGCACCGTCGCAGTCACGTAATATGTATGAGAAGCTAGCCCGACGAGGACAGTGGAAATATACTCGTACGAAATAAATCTGTCGGCTCGGTAGACCGACCAACGGGGTAGATAGCCGGACGGTCGGGGTGTGTAGGGGGGTAGGCGTGCGTACACATAATATTGTGTATACAGTGCGAGACGACGCGTACGCGTATATATTAAGAAGTCGGGAGAAGAAAAAAAACTTTGTTTTTTTATTTTATTTTATTTTTTTATTTTTTATACAAGTACCGTGTAACCGGTGGCGGTTTCGGATCACAAAGGACACATCTCCGGTTCCTTATAATATACAATAATATAACATTGCGCGGCGCGGCGTACACTTATACCTCTCCTTCGTTCACTTTTTTTTCTCCGTCATTTCGCGTAAGAACCCGGTCTTCAAAGAATGCTGCACCGGTCTTGGAAGCGGTTTACGCGTGCTAGTGCTATAAGTATGTAGTGTGTACGTATACATCTAATATGTAGGTGGGTTATAATAATATTGTCGTACTATTACTCTTTTTTTTTTTATTCCATTTCTTTTTTATCGTTTCGTTTACTTTTCATATCCACGTTATAAGTTGTCATTTTGGACCGCCGCCGCCCGGGCACGATTTTTTTCCCTTTCGTTTTTCTTTCTGCGATCACGACATAACGTACAGAGCAACGTGCCGAGCGTTTCGTATGGAGATTCGGACCGGTCTCGTTCTGCCGTCGTCATCCCCGCAACGCGCGTTCGCGTAGGCTCGCGCGTCGTCGATCCGTCCGTAGCGCGCTGGTCAATTATCGTTCACGCCGCACCGCTGTGCATTATTTTAGTTTTTTTAGCACAGATTTATAGTGACGTCTCACCGGCCATGTGCGCATACGGTCTGTGGTGCGGGACAGCTCTGGAGGTTTTTATTGCTCGCCAGCCGCCGGTGGAATGTTTTTATACCGCCGCCGACGCGAACCTATATGCGAAAACCCCATTGTTATAGATTGCGCCGCGGACACGATTTACGAGTTTGGTAGCGTCGTGTCGAACAAAACAAAACATAATATTAACGCAATATATAAGACAATGTATAAGATTATGATGACTGTGACGATCGGGATTTGGCGGACGGATAAAATAATAATATATTGAAGCAAAAATTAAAGAGCTACTGTTTGACCACCGTCGCCGATCGGTCAACGTCGTCGGGCTGTCGGACAATAGCTCGTCGTCTTTGGTATTGTGGTGCTTCACCCCTCTACCCTACATCATCAACACGATCCACAGATCAACGTGATCGATCTGATGGACGATGTAGTATGGTTTTAGATTATCCAGTTTACCGGTCGGATGACTGAAGTATAAGGCGTTGCAATGCATATGCTCATTACAACTACTTACCAATAACGAAAAACAAAATAGTTTTCATTTATTATTCATTACGCTCCGCTTTACGATGTGGTCGGTTTGAGACACGAAAAAGACATAAAATACATAACCCAACACCATAGCTCGCTATTTTATTTTATTACAATGCGACTTTACTGCACTGTTCTGTTTTATTAGAGTGATTGCATTGCGTTTTGATTTTCTGCGTAGCATTATTTATTTTGTTTTCCCTGCAATAATGCCGTGTGGTAGGGCTATAATTCACCTATCATCGAGAAACGTATGCACGGTTATAAGCTATGTTTATGACTTTTCTTAGACTCGAGTATCTATCGGTGGATTTTATGTACATACATTAAATGTTTATCTTTGTATTGTATTAAATAAATTACAATATTCTATTTTAATTTCGATGCTGACACAAAATTAAAAATAATTAAATATTAGATTTCTTATTCATTTAAAAATATTAATTATAATAATAAGCAGTTATAAAATGTATAATAGTTAGTAGTAAATAATAAGTACCCATATTAAAGTTTGCGTGTGAGTTATTATAAAGGTTCAATTAAATTTTAAACAATTTCTTGTAGAATTATAATAATACTCATAACGTATTATTAAAGACAATAATAAAAATGGTTTTACTATAATGTTTGAAAATAATGAATCATTAAATTACATTATTACGATTATTATTTTAACCAAACAAAGAATACATAAATGTTATTTCAGTCTCTGAACTTCGTGAATAGCGATTACCTAGTGCATGAGTTTCATAATTATGTCATAATGATGTCATACTCTTGTCTATTGTCATTTTTTGAATCAGTAAATCTTCAATCTCTAATTTTGAAGATTTTTCTAATTGAAGAATAAATGTACTAGATACTCCGAGGGTATACAGTATAAAAATTAACTGTAATTTTTATAATAACTGAAAAAAAAATATTATGAAAAAATATAAAATCTATGCGAAATTAGTTTTGTTCTTTTATTGATTAATTAAAGAATCAATATTACTTTTAAAGACTTTGATTTTTCACCAAGTATTAAATTTATAATATCATTTTCTATAATATATGATATATTTTTAAAACATATAGACTTTTGTGTGTAATAAATGCAATTTGTTTTTAGCAAAAACAAGTTGAACCCACAATATTACTAATAAAAAATGTAATTACCAATTACATTATTAATTTAATTAATATATAATGTTAATCCTAGTTATTGTAGGAAAATAGCATATTGACAATCATTATTATTGTCCAGCAACTTTTATTTGCAGTTTTGCATGATTAAAAGCAATAGTATATTTGTTTTGTATACGAATAATGATTTGTATGTAACTTGTATGTAGTGTACTTACATTATTCTAAACATTTTATATAAAATTATTTTATACACGAACAACAATATTACAAAACTCAAAACACATTAAAATAATAGTTATATATGTCATTGTATAATATTACTACTTTATAACATGATTACATTATTAAAATATATATATATTGGTGTAAATTTATAATTTTAGTACTTCCCTTATATTATACAGCTAACTATAATATAATATGCATTTATCAAGTATAATTAATTCATAAAGATAATTTATTTGTAACCAGTCTATTAAGTGTTATTTAAGGTCGTCAAGAATTTATAGGTTTAACAACAGACTGGTTTTTTTTATGTTTTGACCAGCCCACATTATTGATTATCTATCGAAACTCATTAATATCAATATAACCGCTTAATAATAACAAATAAATTCGATGTTGTGAAAATGTAAAAATGGTTAATTTTATATATATATAATTATCTTATATATTTATATTTACTGCAAAATTCAACTGCAATGAATATTGAATTTAACAATTTATGATATATTGATATTCATAAACAAATTCTTATAAATTATAATTACTCAAATAACACCATAAAATATTATATCTTTAAAAAGCTATACCTAGTTACCGTACCTAGCTTAAAACAAAATCAACGGTCAATTAGAAAAAATGTATATACACACAAGAACTCTACGATTTATACACTAAGTGTTCAATGTTCATATTGAAATAACCATAAAATTTGCTTTGAATACTACGAGTATACATAATATACTGAGTATTTTTATTACAAATTATTGCTCGATCACATAACAAAATATAGTTGTATATAACCTCGGGTATCCATGGATTAAAATTTTGCATTTTACTTAACACCTATAATAATGTTTAGTAGCATTAACTATTAATATTTTAATAATATTTATCATTCATACATTAAATTAACTTTATTTATTTTAGTTATTGAATGCATTAATGCGATGTAAATTATAATATAATTTAAATACGGTTTACTGTCGATGGAGAATATAATAACAATATTAATTATTATAATTTTATGAAGGCAAACAAAAACGTTGTATGTATAGAATGCGAGAATACTTAATTTATAAGAATTTCAAGTTACACTTTATATCTTTGTATATATATACATATACACCAACAATAATGTATAATTTATTATTTAATATATAGTTACACATTATTACTTATACTGTTATACATATATTATAATGTAGGATATACTATTAATCTATCTAAAACTACAGATATATTTTATCCAATTTGCAATATAAATTATTAATGAGACAGTTATTAAAATTTTGAAAATAATAAGCGGTATCCGCTTATTATTTAACCAGTCATTATAGGTTTTATAGGACATACTTTTAAACATATTATTATTGCTTCGAAGGTCAGAGCCAGTGTAGCTAGCTGATTTAACAATTTCCTTTGAGTACCAACTACCAATATTTCTTTACATATCGTAGTGGCAAATTTAACACGTTGACAATCACATTAATAGTTACCGAAAATAGACCAAAAAATTATATCCCACCGAACTAACGAACAATTTTGATTATATTTTGATTATATCTGTTGTCATAATTTATTAATTAATTATACTAATTGATAGTGTAGTGTTGTTAAAAAAAAAAAACTAAGCAAATAGGTAATATAGTTGTTTAAATAAATGCGTACAAATCATTCATGCAATTATTAATATATAATATATATAGCATATTAAATTGTCAACCATAAACCAAGACTCACTGATTTTCAAATTTGTAGTTTCAAATAATTATTATTCATAGACATATATTTAATTAATAATAATTACTTAATTTTTAAAAATAATTTTATAAATATTACCCTATCAAATTATTAGGTATTCAAATATAATTTTGGTTATCCCATGGTCAGAATTTTTATTAAAAAGACGCTATACTTTCATGACGTGTTGTCTCCGTTTTATTAACGAATAATATAACATATTTCAATTTTTCAATTTTATTAAATTATTTTTTAAATTATAGTGAATTGATCTATTATCAAATTCAAAGATAATAATTTTATTTTTAAATTTCATATTCTATTCTAGATCAATTTAACTGGTGAAGTGAGACAATAAACCTAATAATATATGATATTGTTCTTATATTATTAAATGTTAAATTTTATTATTTTTCAAGTTGATAAATGTTTTATAGAAAAAGTTGAATAAATTATCAATATTTTATTATTTTATTTACTAATTATATATCTAGAGAAATTTAATTAATATTAATTTTAGTTACTACATTTAATTATTAGTTTTTATAATATATTATTAGTTAAAACTTTAATCTACAATTTTAGAACCCGCAAGCTTGAAGGTTGTACTTCATCGACTATCAACTTTTTAATTTTTCGCATATTTTATAGATACTATTTAATGATCTACATTTTTTTTAAACATTTACGAAAAATCGTTTTTAAATTTAAAAAATAATTTATACCAATAATTTATAGTGGGAACTTAATTTACGCACTTGTAGGTTCTTTAAAAAAACTTCTTTAAATAAAAATGTTGTTAAAAAGAAATAATATGTTTTGAGCTAAAAAACTAATATTCAGTGTTTATAGTTTTTTTTTTACTCTATTTTTCAAAGAACTTTTTGATATCCAGTCGAACGACATTTGTAACGTTTTGAACATAAACTTTCTTGCACCTATAAGTCCGACTGACGAACGTGTACTTTATAAACACGTAACATTACAATCATTTGTTAATTTATTGTAGAAAAATGATACAAAATTTAATTGGTTGAATAGAAACAATAATTTTGATACTTATGTTCGTATATACACCGGGGCGCAACCGCAGCCGATGGTTTATACTTTGTTTAAATCGTCAACACTCACAACTCACTACGATATAATCGTTATACCTAATATTGCTATAGGACGCAAATACTACGGTTGTAAACGGTCTGCGGCTTTCGAATCCGAAATCTATGTCATCGGCGGCGACGTGCCTTTCATCGGACAGAGTTTCACCGCTACCGGATAATATTTTAGAGGACCCGCCGCAGTGGCGGTTGAATTCGCATTGTCTTTGCGGCGGATTCGCAGCGATCCGATCTCCAACTGCAGATAAGTGCAACGCGGGCGTGTATTGTATACATACAAGATATTATATTATATTATATTATATTATGCACGTTTGTCTCCTTTATAACGTACCGTGGGGCCGCCGCGCGCGTACCTGTGTGTATTTGGTCCACCGAAACGTCCGTATTATTATTTCAGATTTTTTTCTACCAGTTTTAGTTTTTCCTCCGAATCCGGTTTCCCGTGCAGAATAGGCCTGCAGTATATTGTGATCATTGTAAACGAATGCCCTCCGTTGCACGCGTTACACATCATTATGGTAACGCGAACAGACAAGTGGTCAGTAGGCATGGTCCCGTATTTTACTTATTATTTGTTTTTTTTTTTTTCAATATTATAATGCACGTGAATATACGTCTACACATTCCCGAATTCGTTATTGGCTTATAATATGCGCATAACCCTATACCAAATAATAAACTTGTGGTTTTTTACGTCCAAAAATTTATGCAACAATTTGTATTATTGTCTGCTGTATTTATAATAATTTAGGTACCTATTATAGAATCTACGCCTCGCGTATTAACTTAACCGCGCGTTCATCGCTTGGTAACACGATATGTAGATATAATGAATAACACAAGTCTAATATTATACCTACGTATATTTCAATATAATATATGTTATTAGAGATTACGGTGGTTACAAAACGCTGAAAAATTGATTGCATTCGATTTCAAGCGATAAAACATCAAACGTGTTTACCACGCGATATAAAATATAATAGAGCTTAACCGTTAAACGTATACCCACTTAAGTAATAACTGCCTCTCGACTTTCGAAATGAATAGTCCAATAACACTAAATTATACATTAACCTGGGCATATAAATACCTTATTGGTATTAACGGTTCCGACACGTTTTATGTTTTAATTTTCAAAATGTAATCAAGTTTGAATTGCTCAATCTGAAGATGTTATAGTGCTAATAAGAACGAGTAAACATTATTATGTTTACTTTGAATCTTAATAGTAATCTTCAAAAACTAATTAACCACGTTCATCCACAAAAATGTGTTATCTTTCAGTTTTCACAGTTTCGCATAAGCTCTTGACGTTTTAAATGATTAAACATAGTAGTAATTCAATAGTCGTAAATCTCAATGAAAAAAAAAAACAAACAAGAAATAATAATAATTTTATGAATTTAGATTATCTTCCATTGATTACTAATTTGTATAGTTTATTGAAACATAATATTGTTAATACAATTAATTTAGAATACGTATATGATATATCATATGATATAGGTAACTTAGTGTTTTTTATAGAAAGGCTATTAAAATAATTACAATTATAATATTTAACTTTTCAATGAAATAATTAATATCGGATTTTAAAATATACTAATAAACTCATTATACGTATTTGTTAAATTTATTAATAAAGTTTGAAATATTAACCTGTTATTTAAAGTAAATTAAAGTTGTATATGTTCTTACAGTAATATCGTTAATATGACTTTATAATTTAAATTATACAGATATACGTATACAAATAATATAATGATAAATGATCTAAGATTTAAAAAATGATAAACAATAATTGAAACATTGTATTTCAAAATAACAATTATCGTATGGACAGTAACCATTAACTTATGTTTATGATGAGTTTTTAATGATTTATTTATTTAGTATTTATATATATATATATATATTTTTTTTAAATCAAATTATTTTTTAAATTATAAAAAAAACTAGACCGTAATAGCTTAAAATATAAATCTTCATAGCCGGAAACTTGAAACTAGTGAGCAATCACCTTGAAATTGCTCAATGTCGTCTCTTTGAAATTAAATTCATTAAAATGATTATGATCAATGTGCTGTCTACAGTTCTACGTAGTGTGTAAATGAGTACCTAGATGCACTACAATTATGGTTTGGTGATAATTAAATGCAGATGCTTTAATTATATAGTAGCTATGCTAGAATACTAGGAATTTTTTTTTTTTAATGATTAAAACTCTAGTATTAAAAACCTATACTAACAAGAAGAATAGCAGAGAATGATCAGACTTACGGAACGGCACTGAATTTATTTCGTCATGGAACAAATGTAATATTTCAACGTTAATTTTATTCTAAGTGGTAAAAAATAAATATAGTAAGAACGCAGTGAGTGGCAGTTGAGATTACCTATTTGATTAAATTCAACACAACAACTTTATGTTTATGTATAATATATATATACGAGATGTAGATATAAAATAAATAATGAAATACAATAATTACAACTTAACTTAAACGTAAAAAAAATATTTAATGAGTAAAAAACTTAAACGAAAAAACTGTGATTTTTTTTTTTTTTACGAAAGAAAATATTTCTCATTAATATGGTTTATGTAATGTGATACTCTAATACACATAAAATTTACTCATAATAATGTCAACGATGCTGATATACAGTTGGAATGTAGACATCTATATATAAATTCTTTAATCATTTTGAAATTTTATTGTAAGAGTTCCAGAATGCAATACGAAATATGTGTAAATACTGTTAAAAATAATTATTAAACTGGGGATTAATACATCCCTGAATAGTGTTTTTTAAATACCTACTTAAGTTTTGGATAAACCTAGAAAAAAATATATGTGCTGTAATTTAATGGCGGATAAATTAAAGATTATTGAATTTGTTGAAAAAGAAAAAATTGTCGTAAAAGATATTGATAACACTTGAAAAGATACAGCAATCAACTTCAATGAATAAATGACTACTACTCTCAAAACTTTTTTCAATGCAAAAAATACGGCAAAATTAAAATACTATAAGTATTATGAGCTTAAAAAAATATAACAATACTTAAGTATACATGATGAAACATCGATTTTAAAATTGTATAAATGTTTTTAGTCTTAGAAAATAAATAGTATTAAAAATATAAAGATTTTAAATCATATTTTTTTTAGCTTTGATAAATAATATAATAACCTTCAATAATTTATAATGAGTGTATAACTGAATTTCTAAATAAGTATAAAGAAATAGAATTTAATAATTGTAAAAATATGAATGTGATATACCAATATACATAATGTCAACGTACATTTTGACGACCTAATGCTATTTTTAAAAAATGACTTAAAATTGTAATAAAATAGATATATCATAAATGTATATAAAGATAAATTACTGATCATTATTCTATAATAGCTACAACACCTTTATTTAATACTTTTAATTAAGTAAATATTCTACATATTTTCAAAAGTGTGAATATTAATATGGTCAGTGACTTATTAAAAAATAAAAAAAATGGACTAACTTATATAATTTAACTAATGTAAATAAGCTGTTGAATTTGATAAATTTATTAGGGGAACTAATAGCCTTCATAAAGTGTATTCAAAACACTAAAATAAAAGAATGGATACTAGATGACTAAAAGCTAACGTCAGCTCATCGTAAAAATGCCTAATTAAATAAAGTTGAAAAATATCCTCTCAATATAAATTTACATAATCGCTATATTAAATATAAAAATAAATTCATTGTTATTTTAAGGAAAACAAAAGGAAATTTAAAAAAATAAATAAATTTTCTAAAATTGAGTATAACTCTAAATTTACTTGGAATTTTTTAATTAAACTAATTAGTTCTAAAAATAAGGAGAAAATTATACAATTAAAGACAATTATATATATACGTATAATGAAATAAAAATTGACTCGTAAAAAGATTTTTTTGAGATATCAAATATCTTTAAAATTAATGTCTTGAGAAAATCGGTGTATCATTAGCAAAAGAATTGTATAACAATGTTCTGGATAATATAAATACTTACACACATCTAATAAAAGTTGTTTTAATAGATATGTTTCTAAAAACAATAAAAAATCCTGAAGTATCCTTTATTACAAATAAATTAAAAGAAAAAAACAATTTCTGGTTTCGATAAAATTACTGTTTAACTATTGAAGCATGTCACATTTTTTATTATGGTAACTCTAGCTCATATATTTAATTCATGTTTAAAATAAATTGTTTTCACTGATAAATTTAATCTAGCTATTATAAAACTTTTATTCAAATTAGAAAATTTAAAAGATGTATCAAAATGTAGACTAATATCTATGGTCTACAATTTTTCAAAAATATTTGTTAAGTAGTTAAAGGTAGTCTTATCACTTTCTTGTAAAACTATGAACTTTTATTTAAAAACCAATTTTGTATTAGACTTGGTAAAAATATTACAAAAGCCCTTTATCTCAAAATTTAGTTTATCTACTAGAAACTTGATAACAGAGAAAAGTTAGTTGCGATTTATTTGGACCTAGCAAATGCTTTTAGCACTGTTGGTCATAATATTGTATAAAAACAATTTTTTCCATTTTTTAAGCACAGTAAATAAAAGTTTACTATGGTTCAGAAGCTACTTGGAAAACAGAAAACAATTGCCACTATAAATGGTGTACTAAGCAAAGCAAAATACACTTAATATGGCGTTACCCGAGGTAATGTATTAGGACCTGTATAATTCATTCTATGTATAAATTACTTATGCAATATTAAACCAGATAAATTAGTTATTACTGATGTGGATGACATATGCCTGTTCTTTTCTAGCAATACATTTGAAAATGTTAAAAACAAAGTAGATTAGGTTTTTAATTTATTGATAGAGTATTTAATGGCTTAGAAAATAAAAAGCTGTCTCTGAACATAAAAAAGTCTGTTTAGATAACTTTTTCCTTTAAGAATTTACCTAGGTATATTTCCAATTAATGAAATCAAAATTCATTCTTATAATCATGATTTTGAGTTGTTTTAATAGTCAGAAAATATTAATGATGAACAAGTTAGGCGTTTAGGCCTATTTATTGATAGTAATTAGTTAATACGTAATTAGTAAAATATTGTCAATAGACTTACAGACACTATGTGCACCATTTACAAAGCGTTAAATAAGTCTATCTTTTAATATAAATTATGAATTATTGGCATATATTCTAAGACTTATAGAAGTACAACACAATTTGTTTGTAAGAATCTGTCTGTACAAAATTTGTTTTTTCAGGACTTCGCGGCAAAAAACTATACACAACTTAAGGCGCTTCCAATAAAATGACTGTTATTAACAGTTTGCTATCTCATTTTCAACGTGTAAAATTAGTAAAACATACAATAAACGTGACATTAGAGCATTTGACATTTTTTGATTTATCTATAGAACACAAAAAAAGTTTATTATATGTTTTGTTGATTAGCAAGGTTTTACTATTTTAATTTTCAACTTACTATATTTTTAGATGTTAAAAGATGTATTTCCAATAATGTTAACACTGTTAACATAAAATAGGGTTATCTATAAAATAAAATAAATTGTTTTTGTTTACTTATTAGAAACATTCCAAAAATATTATATAAATATAATGTAATAATAATATATTTTAAACATATTTTTTCTATGTAATTAATGTTTTATTTTGTTTGTGTTATGTTCTAAGTAATATTGTAGTATTAATAGTTTTTAAATACAACATATTGTGATTTATTTACCTCGTCACAGGCTTTACTTATAGAAATAAATCAATCAAAATACTTCACTTTAATGTTTTTATCTTTGTTATTTAATTGATGAATAAAAAAAATATAAATATAATTTTTATAAAATACTGATTGGTGATTTATGGTAATGTACTAATAACTAATGTGTAATCAATCATCTTAGACTCGAGTAAACTAGTAGGTATACTAAAATGAATATTGGTAAAAAAAAAAAAAAAAAATTAAAAAAAAAAAACTATCAATTAAAAGAAAAATAACTATAAAGAAATGTTGCAGTTCAAACCATTACAATATACTTAAATTATTCATCTAGGCAATCCATTCATTACATAAACAGCAATATATAAAATTTATAAATAATAGACAATAATGTTTTTAAAATATTTACAATTGTATTTTTAATAATGTTCTTTTATATTTATCGTGATTTATGAACGTCATAAACGTAATTATAGCTATGATGGTTTTCAACTAATTTTCAATTATTTATTTAATATTATTTTTTTATTAACTTAAGTAGAATAAATAATACAGCTAAATTATATTAAAATATAGCATTACAAAAAATAAGTAAATAATGACTTATAAATTATAAATATTAAATAAAAACGTTACAAAAATAGATAAAATAGAAAAATAATATTAATATGTTTCATGACTTTTTTCTTAATTATTATTATTACTTAGGTACTATAAAATATCAATAATAAAAATAAAACTATATTTTTTTTAATTTAAAAATACTCTTTGAAAACGTGATTATAGGCTAACATATTTTCATTATTTTTTTTTTTGTTATTATAATACTTAATAATATGAATAATGCTATTGTTTAGGTTTTTTCTGTAAGTCATATTTTTTATCACAATAATTTCTATATTGATTTATTTTAAGAATTTTAGTATATGTTTGTTAGTTGTCTTGTTTTATTTTAGAGATTAGTGAAGAAACTCAGGAATATTATATTTGACTCTAGCAGCTTCTGTTTGTCAGCATCTGACAAAAAGGTTTTGACTGTTAAATGAACTCTACGTGCTGTGCATTTGGTTTGATCTTTTTTGCTCATAAAATAACTGTATGTATATTTGGTATATTCTATATACTTATAGACGTGTTTAGCTTACCTTTTTTATTCCATTTAAAAGTTTGATTTTTTTCTAACGTTTAGTTTTCCTCTTTTTTCTATTTAATTTGGCTTCAATAAAACCACTATTTTGTTAAGTTTAAACTATAAATATATATATATATATTTGTAACAAATAAACCATAGAATAGTACATGGAATAATAATATATTGTTACTTATTCATTAAATAATATATGATGGGATATTAAATCAAAAACTTTTAGTTTAATTTTTTTAAATGTATGTATAGTAATATGTGCATGCGTATTATGTATACTAGAAGTGTTATATTATACATCGAATTATGTAGTAGAATAAAAACCAACTGTAACTGTTATGCGACAATAATAATAATATTAAAACGAAAAATAAATGAGAGATGTACGTGGGAGTTATTATTATGTATTATGAAGTGTGCTATGCACAATGAGATTTATAAAAAGATAGAGTAAGTTCAGTAGTGAAATCTGAATAAACAACAACCTTTGAAAGGGACAGAGCATGTATTCATGCATACAAGATGACACCGCGACACAATAATAATTTCAACCTCGCAGTAACACTGAGTTTCCATTAAACTACGTGACGTTTTATTTTATGGTGGTAAATATTGTACAGATGCCGACAGAATATTATAATAGCTTATATATAAATATGTATATTATATATACATATTATACGCGCAAACATTGTTCATCGAACGAATTGTAAAGCAAATACAGTCAAAACCACAATGAATTGGAACTAGTTTTCAACGTGCACGTTCAAAAATGGTTAAAAAATCAAATAAGTAGCAGACAGCTGAATTAGCAACATTTTGTCGATTATGTGTACACAGCAAATACAAATAACAAACAGCAAAATGAAAAATCTGCAACCGCATCTCTGCGTCTCTCTGCGTCCGATCTGATGTATACGCTAATAGTTTTTAAAAGAATATAGAATATTATATAAATTTATTTTTTTTTGTTTTGTTTTTTGTCTGTGCATAATAGAAACAAGATACCTACCAAGTTTAAGCGTGTGTACACAATAATTCGATTATTCAAGAAAAAATACATGATAATATTATATAGGTACACAAAGCAATTAATTATTAGTAGTCGATTCTTGCAAATAACCGTGGTTGTCCATTACACATTTTTTATGTCTTTATTATGTTCACGTGAAAAAGACAAGAAGAAAATCACGTTGGCAGTGATTCTACACAACATCCCAGTTACTATTAACAGAAAAAAAAATATACCAACAATTTAAAGGTCAACCGTTACATTATTACAAAACATCCGATGCGCGTTACCGGACGGCGGCGGCGGTGGTATGGCGTGTTGACTGCAACTACTGACGGAGATACGGTGAAATGGTCGGCCAAGACGTACGATACGTCATATTATATAAATATAATACAACATATAGTATAACTGAAATCGGATCGATCGGAATGAATAAGCAAGGTACGGTAAAGTGGTCTGAAGGGTTGAGTGGAGGCGGCGGCAGTGGCGGCAGCGTATGAATGTCAGCCTAAAAATCACTTTGACGTGTCCATTTGGAAAAAAAAAAGGACCGGCCGGTTTGTGTTTCGGCTAGCTGTTGCCGCCACCGTACAGCCGACTAATCAATTGTCCGTCATCGAAAACCGTGTCAAGACACGGCGGTGCAAGTTATAATATAATACCGCGGCTACCACAAACCATACTACTATATACCTACTGCTATATAATATATTATTATAATACCTATAAACCTACCCGCCTGTACACGCCGGGACCGCCTGTTATATCACACGCCACACGCACACGTTTAACACACATGCTATATAGTATATATGACGTGTATTAAAGTGCCTATCAGTGATAAATTATTAGCCGAACGCGAGTATTAAGGACAGCTGCCGCTCGAGACTGCATGCACCGCAGTGTGCAGAGATCCGTTGTAATAATATAACGGACAGACAGCCGCGGCAGCAGTCGGTTGAGCTATAACATGTATTACGAACGTCTGCAGTGTATATATATATTGTACAACACACAGGTATAGGTGTACAATATACATATTTTAATATAAATGCTTGTAAGACGTGTTGTTATAATACGGTGTTGAACTGTAAGTTAGGTCGGAGTATGTACAAGGCATATATATGTGTACAAAAGGACCCGTATACAAAGAGTTGAGAAGGAAGGCTCGATGGAGAAAAAGAAGTAGAAGAAAAAGAAGAAGAAGAAGAAGCAGAAGAGAATGTTATAATAATGGATAACGTTGTACCTATATGTGTTATTATGTGTTGCTTTATATTATTATCGGCGTGTCAGCGTGATTTGGCGTTTTTCGAGAGTCGCCGACAAAAGGGCCCTCCCAGGACCACGACCGACGGACTATACGATGCGCTCTCGCGATGGCTAAATAATGTCTCGTTACGGTTCTGCAATAGGCGCTCGATTTTTCATTTTTCCATTAACCCGGCGGCACACAACACAATAAATGATATACAAAAATTGTTTTCGGATCGCATGTGTAATTTTATCCTACCGCTACATCTATATCCATCTCCGCATTCCACCGCTCGTTGCCACTGTTCCTGGATATAATATTCGTATATTATACAATATAATCGCGTGATATATATGTATAATAGGTATAATAAATAATAAATGCATTTTCGTTATGTTTTGGAAAGTGATGAACGAGATGCGCACTAGAGAGAGAGAGAGAAAAAAAAAATTAATTTTCCGCCCCACGAGATATCGGAAATCCGATTATTTAGGGTTGGGAAAAATGGAAATAAAAAAACACACAACGATAAATCGAAAGAAACATAACAATGGATGGTTTTTGGGAATAACTACAACATGCACTGTGCGGTCGAAACCGATCTACTCATCGTGACTGCTGCGTATGCATACGACTTGGGCCTAATAATGGTTCATTGGTTGCGTTTATAGCTGAGGGGTGGGTAATAATGAAAAAAAACCAACCTTTAATATATTATAGAAAATTTCACATTTTTTTTTCATTTTTATCGACAAGCTTTGTTCGACTACCCTTTGTAAACTGCTGAACGGAAGCAATGTGTTTAAAATCAGAACACCTATAAACCGTTCCACATTAAAACATCGAGGGTTTAAAAAGTATTGTTGTCAACTATATTTCTTTTTAAGGTGTTTTTAAAACCATTTATTATAATATATGATAGTTATTATTATTATATTTCATAAAATACACCTACATGTGCATACTTGCGTTAAAGAAACTCAGTTATAAGTAAATAACAGCTATTTTATTTTTAATTGTATATACAATATTTTAATTTTGCACTAATTATTACTAAATTATAATAATTTATCAACTTCTATTTTATTAGGTACTTACATTTCCGGACAATACATAATAGTTTATTGCAATTGCACAGTACAAAATGCACCAAAATATATTATACAATTATTATATTACAACATATATTAAACTGCATAATATTACAATAATAAAACTAAATATAGGTATATACAATGTATATTTTTAGTTATTATACACAAAGATCAACTTCATTTTTGCTTTTAAATTAGACTTTGAAGCACGGATGTATAAATTATTCAAAATTCAATAAATGTATGTTACATGAGGAAACATTATTTTAATACACTTAAATAAGTATATTATTATTATATATATGCGTGTGTTTTATATATTAAAAATAAGCTGACATAGCTACTATTAAAATAATAGTTGTCAAATAATATAATTGTCTAATAAAGACAATTTGTATTCTATAAACGATTATATAGAATAAATAAACTGTTTATACTAATTAAAGTAAGAACTTTATCGTATTTAAGTCTAAATTCAACGACCAATTTCAATTTTATTGTTCATTAATGTATACTTAAGTTCTTTCAAAACTGAAAACCCCAGTGAATTTATTGTAAAAAAAACACAATTTAAAACATAAAAGTGATCTTATAGCTCTGCTATTAAAATTGTAATTAAATATTTGTTTGTAGATCTGATAGCCGATAGGTAAACTCAACTAAAATTTAATATATGACAGTTATTATTTGTTTTAATTTTATTATTTTTAGTATTGATGTTAATTTTTCTCTGTTGTAATAATATATTATAAGAATTAATAAGATATGTATATAATGTTTAACTAATTATTTATTATCAAATAATTATCAGAAATATTTTATAAAGGCGTGACTGAACCTCTTATAAGTATATTGAACACATAATATGCCTTGAGTACTAACTTTAAGTTTAAAACCATGATGATTTTAAATGTTATCATAACCAAGCATTAATAATGATTACATAGATATAAATTCAATTCAGTATTAAATATTTTGTTGAGTAGTAAATACACTAAGTTAAAAGTAATATTATGTTTCTATTAATTATCAAACTGCGTGGTGTATGATTTAACTATAATATCGCTGCTTAAATTAGTAACCAAATCTGACATAGATAAACGTTGTCACCAAAATACAGTCACAAAGTGCAAACACGTGTATACCATAATAAACTTATATTATGTATTCATAATAAAATATATTATGTACGATAGAGTAGTTTAACATAACGACCTCGTTTGTTGAAAACAATAATAATAAAAAAAAAAAAAGGTTCTACGACTGCAGAAATCGTTAATTTAATAAAAACATAGGAAGGTACCTAAAATCAGAGAGTTAAAGAATTATTACGGAAGAAATATCGTAATATATAAATAAGATCAATTAGCCGTATTTATAACATCGATAAGCGTGGGCGGTCAATTAAGACTTGAAAAATTACGGACGAGTGTGTAACTTACATTAATATTAATAGTTATATGAATATTGTTAAAGTATGTATAAGATTCAAAAAACGTGATTTAAATCGTTAAAAAAATAATCGTTGATAAAAATTAAAAAAAAAACTCACACAAATTACCAATGTGTATTGGCTGAATTTTTTTTCCAATTTCGCATAGTAAGTAGATGGTAAATTAAAATACAAATTTAAATTTTACAAAAAAAATATTATAATGTTATTTTATACTTACTGACACTTAATATTGTCGTTAATTTGTCTAACGTCCGTGTATTTATATATTTGTATGATTTTATAACATGCATAATTTGAATATTCATGTAATTATTTTATTGTAATACACAATAAAGTGACAACCGAGTTTTGGATGATTTTTTTTCTTGAAATTGAATAATCATCGTATATTTTAACGTACAAATATAACATGATATTATAAATGTCATGCATAGAAAATAATAGGAATTCGTTGTGGTAAATGTCGGTGGATTTACAGAAGTTATATGTTGGCGTCTAAAATAATTTAACCACTAAAATTTCAGCGCAACTCCACGCTGTTTGAGCAGCATTTGTTTTGTTTCGTTTTTTTTGTTTGAGAAAAAAAATCTGTATAAATTATAAACAAACATAATATAATATATATTTACACGGAAAATGTATCAAACATAATAAATTACCTACTACAGTCAATATTTTCAGGCTAACGTTACGCAATATACGCACGTGTATATAATATTACAATACATACGTGGAAGAAAATAATATTTGGACAATGAATAAATAAAACGTTGGAACGACTCACATTTCAATTTTTTTTTATTTCAATCGTTTAAAAAAATATAATATAAGTAGTACAAAATGATGACAGTTATTCATAACTCTTTTTAACCCTTTTTTGCATTTATATACGAACACACACACTTGCACGCATGTGGAAATGTAGAATGGTTGTACATTCAAATGATAAGTGGGCGACAAATGTGCGCACAACCGTTCTAAAAGGTAGTTTTCAACCGCCTGCATTGTCGTTTCACTTAATCATTCCCGAGGTTTAGAGTTGACTATAAATTAGCTTGTATCCATTTATACCACGTACGAACACAAAATGGAATTTACCATTGTTTTTTTTCTAATTTTTTATGAACGTGACACACGGTATGGTTTGCTTCGTAAAATACGTCGCTTTACATTATACACTCAGTTTGTTTCATGATACCTACTCTTGAAACATGTTGGCATCTTACCGTTTCCATTTTCATTGCTAGTATACCTGTCATTATTTAATTTGCAATATTTGTGACTCGTGAATTGTGAACAACGATCAGATAGTTAAAGATTCAGATAAGTGTATATTTACTTAGAGTTCGTGCAGCTATCTATATCTTAAACGAACGTTTTATAGAATCCAGCAATGTAATAAATAATAATTAATAAATTACTATAAATATAAAGTAGGTATACTGATAATTCGTAAAAGTTTAAATAAATATCCTAATTGTTAAAGAATATTTAATATAATAATAATATATATATGATGTATATAATATAAATAATGAGTGACGGTAAAGATGATAACTATTTAGTTTCAAACCATTTGACCTACATTTTTAAAACTATACAATCGAGAAATAGAACTTAATATTTTTATATTATATTTTATATTTATATTACTATATTATTCCTTAGTAGGTAGTTATATTTATTTTTTGATGACCGCACTGTATAGTTATAAAAAGGATTTGTTAATTTTAATCAAACATTATCGTCGTATCAAATCCAGCACTAACTAGCTTTTTCCTAGTGCAGAAGGTATTTATATTCTCTACTATTAATTCACAACAGTTCAATTTTTAGAGAAATTAACTACGGTCGAAAAATCAACTTAACAACTGTACCAAAAACAAATATCATAGGATTATATTTCCTAGAATCTAAAATACATTCTATTATTTTTCTTTTTATAATAAAGGGGAAGAGAGAACTTTTAAAATTTGTAATAGTCCTCTACAGTAATATTTTATACACTGACACTTAGATAATTTATCTCTATACTTAGTTATAATTCATAATATGTATTAACATTGGTGGTATTAATAATATCTTTTTTTTTTTAACTATCATTATATTTATTTGCTATATTTAAATATTTTAAGTTGGCCTACGTAATTATTACAGTAACGCACCAATAATTTTTCAAAATATAAGTTTTGCATATTCCTTGACATAACACACACAACCATATTACATTGCCAAGTGCACTAGAGGATCTCCTAAATCATGTTTAAAATAGATCACTTTGTCTGCTTAAGATATGTCACTATAATATAAGACATCCGTAACACCAGTGGCGTTATATGCATATTATTGTTCTGCGCCAGAGTTTTGGTCACGCATAGATCAAAAGAAAAATACTTAATCGCCGAACTGAAAAGAAGCGGAATGAAATGTTTGGATTTGGGTGCGTTGAACATAAATTACACTAAAAAAAAAAAAAAAACAACAAACAGACAGACATGACAACAAAAATATTACCAGATTTTATACCGAGCGAGGAAATTGCTATGGATTATGTGCAAACGGGGGAGGTGATTCAAGCGGAAATTTACGATTGCAAATTTTGGTCATTCGATAAATAATATGAAAGAATACGGTTTAAATTCATTTTTTGTAGTTATACTACCAATATAACTGGTAACAAATCTAAGTTATAGAATAAATTAACAAAAGAAATTATTCAATACGTTATCAAAACTTCTATTTACTCGTAAGTTTTTTGAGGAGGCACAATGATGTTTTTTTTTCTAAATCAATACGTTTTTTTAGAACTATTGAATTTGAATTAATTTCTTTGTACTAATATGTTCCATTATGAAAAAATATAAGATCAGTAAAACAATAATACCTAATTGTCGGTTGTCGTTGATTAAAAAAAAAATGAATTTTCTCTAAAAAAAAAAAAAAAAAAACACTGCTAATAAACGAAAAGTTAATACGTTTATGATAATGACTTGAAATTCTAAACAAACATGATTAAATCATAATCACCAACCACTCGAATTGAATACAAAATTAACATATTTGTCAAATAAATCATAAATACAGGTAAAATAATATAATACATAAACGTGAATTATTTCTCATTTTATATTAGGCGCTGTTGCGCGTATATACAGACGTGATCACATTATTATTCGAAATATACATTTTATGACTTAAACGTATATTACATGTTAATAATAAATATTTTATATTCGAATCGTACTACGTGTAAGGACGTGTCGGTCGGATAACGGGTTTACAGGTTGGGTCGACGACAAACAATTAATTGTTTATATTAAAAATCTGTATGAGCACTACGCGCTTAGGACGGTCATACGTAACGTCATCGCTTGATATTTTCTTGTAATTGATATTTTTCATAAAGACGTATTTATATATTTTTGTTGTGTGTATGTGTGTGACAACGATGTATACGTGTCTCCTGCGGTCATCATTGTTATAAAATTATTGTCAGATCGAAGTGATATTGAACGATCCATTGAATTCGGCCCAACAGCGAGTCCTGAATACAATATCCTGTGCCGTCTTATACCACGAGGACCTATAGATATTCGGAGAATACGAATGGTCTAATTAAATCGGAACATTCCTATTCCCCAAGAATAGGATACTACAATGCCCGTATAGTATTATAATATTATGCGGACAAAATTTGACTGAAAAAAAAATACAAATACGAATAAAAAAACATTTTGCCAATGCTTACCATTGAATTGTTACACATTGATGGATGACTACATTGAAATATTAATCCTTCGTAATTTATTGGTATTTACGAGACGGCACTGGTAAGATATAAAAAAATTGAATTGTAAATGAGGCCAATTAGAGACTAAAAATGATTTTTCTGTTTGTATAATATGTCCAAACTACCCATTAGTGCATCATATAGGTACAATGAAAATAGACGGTTATAGTAATAACGTATATTTAAATTATAAGTTATAACCTACTTATTCCTAGAATAATGCATTCTTCATAATAATAATGGTGATATTCGTTCTACACTTATATACACACGCAACTGCCGTAAAAGTCTTTGAACTCATAGAATTAAACACAAATGTTAGATAACTACAAATTAAATCATAGATAAATAGATTAGGTATGCATTAAGTACTTTATAATTTAATGAAAGTTTTGTGTCGTTTGATATTACTAAAAACGAATAATTTTGCAAAACAAATGTGTTGTCATGTACATTAAATCTAAATAATAATTTGGTATAAAGTTTCTAGCGTAAAAGAAAGTCATTTTTTTTTTTTTTTTTTGTGAATTTATAGTCTTGTAGATGACATTTAAATAAGTGGGATTTAGATAAGTATTTAATAACAGTAAAAATGCAAAGTAACATTGTGTGAATTACATTATCGACAAAGATGCAAGATTTTTTTTACATAAAATCAACATTAAATTAAAATATTACTAATAATCAAACTAATGTAAAAATGGTGTACGAGTATACTATTAAATGTGTACAAATTTATTAATTTTGTATAAAAAAACATCATTTTGAATTGATTGACGGCATTGGGCATCTACTAACTATGAGAATATTATAGGAATGAACGTATTCTTCATAATGATACAACACATTTAAAAACACCTTACTGTACAGTACATATAATATAATAAAATGATGAAGTGATGAATATAGTCAATTAATTTAAATGGTATTGTTATTTCCCCTTAACGTCTCATTAAATACTGAAAACTAAATAATTTAAATTAAAGAACGTTAACTATAAAGTGTTAATCACGGTCTGAAATATAGAAAATTAAATGTATAGCTTTAGATACAGGGTGATTTTTTTAAAACCAAATTCTCAATTTAAAATCTATACAAAATACAATTTTTGAAAAAAATGATATTTGTTATTGTTAAGTTTTTTTTTAAGATTTTAGTTTTTTTTAATCGATAACACATATTTTCAATTTAATAATATGAAGTGAAATAAAACTTTCTTGAGATTTTTTGTGTATAAAAATCGAAATTTTGTAGAATATTAATTTTAATAATAATTTATAATTGTATACTTAAAAATTAGGTAAGCGGTATGTAGAACTTCATATGATTTAAAATAAATATTTTCAAAACCATTATTAGGTACTTTTCAAGAACTGTTAATAGGAATCAGCATAGAAATATATATATATATGTGTTTGTATGTGTAAATATTTCATAATTGTTCACTACCTATTCTTTATTTTGTTATGTTTTTAATTTTAATATAATATACCTAATAAGATGTTTATGGTCTGCAACGAACTGCCTTTTGATTATTATAATTAGTTTATTCACCTTGCATTTTTATTTGAAATAATTAACTGAAATTATGCATAATGTTAGGTTAAGGTATATCATTTTGAATCATTACTATATGAAAATATTTAATTTAACGTTAATGCTACAACATGCATGTTAAAAAAAATAAAATAATTTGGTGTGAAATGCTATTTGAAAATAATTCTGGTGTATGTAATGTTATACTAGAGGTGAATACTATGCAATTTTTATAAATTAAATAACAATCAATTAAAATAGGGTGTTAACCTTAATGACGTTTGTATTTCTTATACGACGATGTGGCGGGTATAAAATATTATATCTAAGCATTCATCTCAGCTTCATGCGTTAGAAAAAATCTCATTGAAATCGTGTATACGTTAAAGCACGAATCCGGCACAACATTTTCCCATGATTCTTATAAAAAATATATCTGTTCAGAGATTATATCACTACATTACATTACTTTTTGTAATTAAGAAAATGTATCTACCTCTATAAAATTAAGTCTGTCTTAAAAACGTTCGTTTAGGAAACCAACGAAACCCTCGATAGCTAAAATATTATTAGATACTTCGTTACAATGAAATAGTAAAAGATGACCTACGAATTAAAATTATTGATTCTTGTTGATTTCTTATAATTAATACCATGTTTTCTTAATAACTCATCAATATACCTGCTTAATAAAAATCTTTTCTCAAAATAGATGCAAAGTTTAATCATTATATCTTATTTTTATTTTTATCATCTGAGTTTGTAATTTAATGTCAAATAAAGACAATTATTATTATTATTAACCTAGAATAACTAATCCTATATTTAATAGTATTTAAAATAGAATTTTCGTACACGGATCCATTAGATATTTATTTATTTTTTATTTTTAGCACATTTTTGCATTCTTGCATACTACAATATTACACAGCGGGTATACGTTTGAGCCTCAGACCGCTGTCGGCGAGACTTGTTAATTTACAATCATTAACTGTAATCAATCCGTCGATTACAGTTAAGTACCAGCCCAAAAACGAAATTGGTTTAACGCTAGAAAATTTTGAACAGAACCATATCGAAATACATATTATAATAGTTATAACCTATATGCGCTAGTATACTTAACTCGAATAACTCGCTTAAGTACTAAAACTCACGTCTAAGTTCAGATATAATATAATATTATAAAATAAAATATATACCTATACACGTTTCGTCGAGGAGGGGAGGGAATGCGCGCAGTTGTATAAACGACCACACGCATATTATGTGCGTACACGCACGCGAGGGGTTCATAAAATGGCACACAAGACTGTAAAAACAAAAACTGAAAAGCGAAAAGGGCTAATTTCTGTAAGCCTATGATTTAGTATTGGCCTAATCTCTTTTCCTATACGCTGTATATTGCGGTGTTAACATGATTACAAATCATTTTCATCGCGGTTGTTTCCCCGCCAACCGCGTTACCCCCGGACACCCTTTGCTCCTTTTGGGCGCGCAGCAAACGCTCGGCAAACTGTCAGGCGGCGGCGGTGGCGACGGCACAGTGTAGTTGTTCCTACACTACACTAAACTACACTACACCACTACTACACTATACGCCATATATACCTACACTACTCGGCCGCCGCCGTCGCCGGCTTTGATATATCGCTACCGGTTTTTCAAAACGCCATTCCCCTCAGTTAACCTTCCAGAAATAGAACCATTACAATAAATTACAATTAATATCCTGCAGGGACCCGGGCGGCCCATTATATAACGGCCAATAAATTTGAATCCGTTTGACGTGGGGCCACAATAAAAGTAATAATGTTAACAATCCCGTAGCCCGGGCGAAGACAATCTGTTTATCCCAGGCCACACGAACCTCGACACCGTGATAAATCGTTTTCATTTTTTTCCCTCTCGCTGGTTCTCTCTCTCTCTCCCTCTCACTCTCTCTTTCGCCCACCGCTCTTACGGTCGTTTTTTTTTCGGTCCTCCTTTCTGTCGGCGTTGTTGTGTTGTTATTACTATTATTATTATTATTATTATTTGTTATTTATTTTGTGGAGAGGACTACTTCATATAAATGTGACGTGTGCTCCCTACTATATATCCTCTCCTCCGTCGACGGAGTCGTGTCGTTTTATTATTATTATTATTATTTATTTCATTTTTTTATGTGTCTCTACGCCGAACCAGTGGCAGCTGACTGACTCCACTGTGCGCCCACAATCGAGCGCTGCCCCATTCTTAAATCATCAGAGTATTTGTGTATATTGTGCGTGTGTAAGCACTACAGCCGCCGCCTATTTAGATCGTATCAATATATTATTGCATTATGATTTGACGTTTAAAATATGTCAAACAATACAGAACCCTAATATATATATATATATGTATAAAAGATGCAATAAATAACGAAATACGAATAATAATTATAATCAATTTAAATCGATTTCATTAATCTAATATATAACTTAAGCACTTATCATATTGAAATTTTGAACTTTAAATATTTCTTGCAAATTTAAATTAATTCCACATCTCATAAGTGACAAGTGCATATAAACCTTTACTTCTCAATAATGAGTAGTAAAATAATATTTTATCTCAATTTCAAATTTGTTTAAAATAAAACATACTAAATAAAAATCGTCTGAAGTAATGTAATATACTTATATATACACGAGAACTGTTCGCTATTGATTGTAATTTATGTTGAACGTGTTGAGAAATTCTAAAAAAAATAATTCAAGATTCAAGATATAACACAGCCGTTTCGTTCATAAAGCATTAATTAATACATACGTTTTAAGAGGAGGTAATATTGTGTCATGTCAGCTTGTATAATCCGGAACAAGACGTGTGGGCAGAAGTGGCTCCTAAAATTAGGCCTAGAATAGTTTCAATCTCCTACAACTGTAAATACACATTATACTGACATACACCAAAGTTTGTGTTGGGAGATGATATGATTGCCAAGACTTGAGAGGTAATTTTAATGGATTCAAAAATTAATGCATCGCTATTCCAATGTCAAAAAAATAATTTACATAGTCTATTGCATATTTATATACCAGATACCTATGCATCACGTTCTCATTTTATTTAACATCAAAATGTATGATATAACTTTAATATCCATCTCTTAAGGATAATCAACAAAGCTTTAATTAGACGTCGTTATTGTGATGTGAAAATATGATAAAAAATGAGTAAAGTAAATTAAATATGTATGTATAACATTTCAAATAAAAATCATCATCAATCGTTATGATAATTTATTATTGATCTACGCAATTATAAGCGAGTACTATTTACAATAAGTATTTTATGTGCAGTTATTTTATCATATATTCTCTAAGTTACTCAACTATCAATAGTTTTTATATTTTTCTTAAGATTTCAGATTTTTAACGTAAGAAATTTGTACCTATCTATTTAATAAAAATAGATTATTAAATATTATGTATATATATATGTATACGTTTGTAGTATTATTGTAACATATTTCAAATTGCATTATACATGTAATAGCACTCAATTTTTTGAAACATCTTTTAACTACTAATAAGTACCTAATAATTATTTTTCAGATTGAAGATTGAACATGAGAATTAATAAAAATTCTTATACACGGTTCAATAATAATATTTTTTTATTTAAAAATAACAAAGTTCTGTGATACGTTTGCATAATAATCATTTAAATATTTATACATACGAACAAAAATACATTTTAATATTTAGTTTATGATTTATTTTGGTTTACTTGACCATATTGAACGTTGAATTTATGTTGTATACAGTGAATATTAATAAATGTAATTCCTTTTTGATGATAAAATGTTTAACTGTGTACTTATTTAAAATAGGTTATAATAAAAAGCAAATACGATATGTCTGAATATTTCTTAATTTTTGTTAATTTAATAAATTATTGGCACTATAAGACATATACAAGAAAGTATACCTATCTAATAAATGTGTAGGTAACTGTTCTATATGTGATTTTCAAATATTAGTCGACCTACCGGTAAGATTGTATTGATCTAACGATCTAAAGGTTTATTTTATCAATACAAATGTTAGTCGACATTTAGTTCCATTAAATCAAGCTGTAAATTTGACAAGTAGAAGAAAGAACACCATCGTTGATCGGTATGATCTTTATAGAGGAGATATAGCAGTATATTGTTTTTCGAGAAGAAAAAATAAATGGATGGTCATGATTACTCTGTCCAAATTGACAAATCCCTTTTTCAAGGTAAAAGGAAGTATAACCCTGGTCAGTTACAATGTGAGGACAATCAGCCATTAAGGGAAATATAAAATTTCAATTAAAAAAATTCTGATGAAAATGAAACAGTAGAATCAAATAAAAGAAGAAGTGTGCTGGAGATCATGTCGAAATCCAAGAATTGTTTTTGATGTGTTTTTGGTCGATATGAAAAAATGCTTTACAAAAACTAACTGAAACAATATAGCTATTGACGACGCTAAGAAGCAAAATGAAAAATATTTCAAATTAATTTACAGGTTGATTAAATTTAAATTAATTTGTATTTTACATTTATGATTCAGGTCGTGTATTGGACCGTTACCAATATGTATCCAGTAGGTATGAAGATAACAAAAAAGCGTAAATAATTTATATCGCCACATCACCGATGTAGTTCAGTAGGTATAAGTATTTAACATATCACGACATGTGACGGTGGCAACGACGACACCGGGTCGACTATGATATACAAAATCGGTAAAACTCGTTTTAAAAGACGTAATACGGACAAACTAACTATCAAAACATACAACATATTTCAAAGATATCTTATCGCCATCATCATTTATCTTGCTCCCATAATCTGGTGACACGTATTATATCATGTGTACAGAGGGGCCTCACAGAACCAAAGTTATGGTTGGTAATTTGTCTCTGTATAGCAACAATACACATACATATTATACATAATATATACATGTGTATAGTATACGAGCATATAGTATTATACGACTGGGTGTGCACTCGGTCAACGCTGACATGTATTTATTTCTACTCTATGTACATTATATTATTATAAAATATACGCATTATATATAGGCACAGGCCGTTGCATGGTGTACATGTAATAATATAAACCATCGTACAAATCGTAGGTAACCCATACTGTACATTTATAAAAGTCGGTAATCGACTTATACGTCGGTTCACGGTTCTTTTACATACTTAGTATCTCATATATATATATGGCCTATCAGTTGTATAATATAATAGGTATACTTACATATATTTTATCGTCGTCTTAATATGCGCGCGTTCAACGACGTCAATGGTTTTAACATTTTATAGGTATAAGGTAATATGTGTCCTCGCGTTCTCTCTCTCTCTCTCTCTTTCGTTTTCCTTTTAGACGCTTAGCGTGCCAGAGATTTTGTGTCACCTTATTAATGATGAATAAATTATTTCTGGAAGTGGAAAAAAAATCTTGGCGGCACCACCATTAGTCGTCGTTACACGTGTGTGCGTTTCTCTCGCCAAGCTCCCTGCGTTGACAGGCCGCAGATAACAAATCCAATATGGCGACGGAGTTTTTATATTAACCGCTCTATTTATCACCCGTCACCGCGGCGGCAGGGTCGTTATAACAGCGCGCAGACGTGTCTGTGTGTAAATTCGTATTACACGGTTGTTCTCCCTTTCCACGTCGGGGGTGGTTGCAAGTAATATATACGTATATGGGTATAATATATTGTGGTGACACTAACAAAAAAAAAAAAAAATAAATAAATAAATAAATAAAAAAATCCTCGACTACTTGAAATGTGTCGAACGGCGGTCGTACAGTCGCCGCCGCGTCAAAATAAAAACAGCAGCTGCGAACGTGTTTTGCAATAAATTTCTGTCGGGCGTAACATATTATTATGTATTATAGTCGATAGACACATTATACGCACGTATATTATTATTATGCTCTATCCGACCGCGACAGAACGATCGTATTATATATTTATTATTCTACACGATACTATGATGAAAACATTTAACGCGTGCAATTATTTTTAGAACGAATTTGCAACTCCGGGAAACAATAAAAATATCGTATTGGCATAATATATTATTATTATTAATATTATTCTGCATACGCCACTGATGTGAGTGCGTCTGTTGTATACGCTGTCATTATAATTCTATACGCTGCACGCGAGAGTCTATACGTTCATGAAATGGATCGATAGATGGTTTGGTTCAGTAATTTATTTAGTCGTTTCGCCAAATACGGACTGCTCCTATAGTGCCCCTAACCCCGTGCTCGTGCCGGATCCTTCACCCCGTTAACACAACATACAAATCATATTATTATTATTGCTTTAGTCGAGCTACCGTGTGTAAACATATATTTACTTTATTTATATATATATATATATGAATTCGAATAAAATCAATTAAATGGACACTGCGTCGCACACTGAATTACCCGAGGGCAATAAATACTACAAATGCGTAGCAGCAGTAGAATGGCTAGTATATTATATATATATATATATATATATATATGTATTACGCGTTTTATACAGTTTAGTGCAGTCGTCTCGATCCCCTGCAAACAATATAAATAAATACATCGCAATTGGTTTGTTTATGTGCGTTCGCAAACAACTGTTTATATATCCTTCGATTTACACTGCTGCTGCTATTTGCAGCGTTCTACCCGATCCGATTCCAATAATTTCTCGTTTAAAAGCAGACTGTTGAATCTAAATCGTACGACTGTCCCAAACAGAGCACAATTGATACTAATGATGACAACGACACTATAATGTACATTATGTTGTGGGTAGAAAATCAATAACCACCGTGGTGTCCTGCATATTGCAAGTTGCAAGCGAGTCCACGGATTGTACACAATAATATTATATTATGTCCGTTGTTGCAGCTGTAATGATTCGCTGAAGTTCGTCTATAATAATTATAATCGTATTCACGACAACTTACAATATTATATCTGACCGAGGGATAACTGCTGACGAGTAAGAAAAGAAAACCATTATTTTCCAGCCGTTAACTTAATACTATTTTCGTTTATTTGTTCCGTGAGATCTAACCTCGCAGTTTCAATTAGATCCGCTGTCGGCTTGTAATCCTCGGCTTATACTCGTAGCGTTGCCTAAACGCAGAAATAAAGCTTGAGTCCTTTTAAATCATGTACATGTTATACAAGTTTATTTTTTCGTAGATAATTGAAGTGCTTTTTTATAAAATTTTAGCCTTATGAGTAACGCTTTACTGCAAAAAGTTAATATAATTTTAATAAATATACACAGTTTTTCGCATTTGTATAAAACGGATAATCATCAATTCTCTTTTTCTCTATTAATAATATTATATTATTATATGCAGATACATCATGAGTGTCGCGTATCTATATACCTATAGTTTATAAGTTGTAAACTCATATTACGAAATAAATGCATGCGTATTGACGTATAGTTTTTTAATATACTATAAAATACTAGTATAATAATAATCGCAATCGGTATTCTATAGAACCTATAAAATAAAATAATGTAATGTACTAACTTTAAAAATCAATTCACATATTCATTTACTCGAATTCTATAAAACGTGTTGACTCGAAGTAAAAAAAAAATTAAAAGAACATCAAGAGCCATTGAACATTCTATGCAAAGTAAACATTGGGTAGGAGAGTTATGATATTTTGATAGGATTTTTTGAGAACAAAAAAATAAATAAATAAAATAAAATGTCTTTCATCTCATTGGGATGAAAAAGGCCACCCGGGAGTGTGGACAGGAAACGTGTAGTAAACACGAGGCATCATTTTAGGACGGTAGAGAATATTATTTTGATTTCAAAGCCAGTGGCTGATGTCCAAACACTTCAAGTGCGCGTCGAGTGGACAATTAGAGAATGCAATTCCGGCGCACTCCCGTTGGCTCTCGACATAACAACATAATAATAATAATAATCATAATAATAATAGTAATAATAACAATAATAATACTCAGACATTGCCACCGCGGTCACGGTCGTCCTACCGTGTTCAGTTGCCGAAAGCAAATACACACTCAACTGTTTACATAACCGCCGCCGTAGTCGTCGTCAGAGAAAATGCGTTTAGTATAATAGTATAAATACCAAGCGGGTATAATTCTGTAATATTAATAATAATAATAATATGAAAGATCCCGACAACGTGTTATTAGTGTAGTCCTTTCAGTAACCTGGCGGGCACCGGAGATGAAATGCACACACACACACACACCATGAAACAGAAAAAAATGTAATAGTTATAAATAACGTGGAGAAGAAGAAACATCTGCCCGACGTTTAAAACCTCCCGCTGGGGTTTTGCCGCTCAACGTGTCACACACGAGCGACTTAATACCGTGTTGGAAGTGATTGTATATATGTGTGTGTATGTGGCACGACTGTAGGATTTCATATCGAAGAAATTCAATTATCAACAGTATTATACACAGTATTTTACATATTATTTACATATGAATCCGTCGACAGTCATTCGTTATATTGAAATGTTGTCATGAGCTGTCGCGCGACACACGACCTGTGGCACGCCACAATATAATAATACAGCCGTACCCTCCCGTACCTCGCCATAATAACACAGCATGCCCATGTTCGTTGGTATGTATAGATTGTACCAAACTGAAAATACGACAAGAAATATTAAAATAACAACGATCGACTTTAAGAAGAATCGTATTACGTTACTATTTTCAATACATATATACACGGGGTAAATGGACAAAACTTTTCCTTTGAATATTTTTCGAGGTTGGAAATTTTTGAGTTAAAGTTTTCCCCTAATTTTTTTAGATTTCATTTGAATATCAAACTTTTAATATTATTAATATTATTATTTTGTTTGTTTTAAATGTTTGAAAAATAAATCTTAAATTTTTTAATACGTAATAAATTAAAATAGAGCAGGTGTCCAAGTATTTCCAGAATTATAATTATTTATACTCCTATATTTTTAAATAAATGTATTATTATCACTTTGATATAATAAAAATTAATAGATATTACAATAATAAAAAAAAAAAAATTAATAAGTACCTAAGTTATAAAAAACCAAGAAAAAACCAATATAATTTTGAAAAAAATATTATTAATAATTAATAATAAAAAAATATGGTCATATTCTTACGTAAAAATAAATAAATACCTATAAAGTACTCGTTTGTAATTTTTTTATATATATATATTATCATGTTATGATAGTTGTTTTAAAGATATATTTTTTTATCATTTTAATATTACTTTTTACGATATTAGTTTGAGTAGTGCGGAATTTCCATCTTTAATGTCTCAAATTTGAACACGGACCATGTAGTATTATGCATTATACTTTAATAAATAATAATATGCAGAATTTATATTATAATGGTATATAATACCTATATAAACGTTCACGTCCCGTTTTATTAATGATGAGAACGCAAAGTGCTAAAGTCGCCTGGTAACAAGTTTAAACGGTATGGCAATGATGTATGGTGTCAAAACGTTAAATTGGAATCATTGTTTATATTTATGGGTGCATATTATGACCCACCACTTCAAGTACCACAACGGTCAAATTATTAATCGATTTAGGATTTGATAATATATCTATTATCCGACTTTCATATAGTTCGATGAAACGAGAAACGAAAAGTGAAATATCATATTAGTATTATAATTAAAAAATACATTTATGAAATCATTGTAACGAACTACATTTACCCTCTTTTTTAGCTTGACCCAATTACATTAATTTATACCAACATTTTAATACATTTCGGAAATGGTTAAAACAATTACAGGTCCATAATTCGTTACACAAGTTAATTTTATTAGTTTTTCAAGGGTAAACAAATTGATATGTTATAAATTATAATACTGTTATATTCAGTTGAGGCTTCATATTTTAAAATAAAGTAATTAAAAGTGCATTATTTTGTATTTATATATCCATAAAATTTAAGTAAACAATAAATAATAAAAATTTATATATTTAAATTTAATCCAATATCATTTTTTTCATTAGCATACAAACATATAGCTGGTTTATTGATACGAATTTAATTACTATTTTATTCATTTGACGGCCCAAATTTTGAGGTTTAAGTTTAATCGTAAACGAGATAGTTTTAGAACTCATGTTTTAATTTATATTAATTATAAATACACAATTATTTTTATTTTTTTCAGGTTAATTTAATTATTGATCGATTAGGAATTTTCGAAACATATTTATTTGAGTCTTACTAAGGACGAAGTCGAATAAATATAAGTAGGTACACAAAGGTATGCTATTTTGTTTTCAAGATGAATATTAATAATATCAAGTTATTATCCTATTGACTATCTTTCAAAAAAATCACACATTTATAGAAAAAAATTTACAATAATAATATTAATGAATAATAATTATCTTTCAAATATAAACGAAAAAACTTTGAACACTTGTACAAATAATTACACTACTTTACAGTACACATGGTTTATGTGAATCTACGTAATACTTGTATAATAGTATATATTATTATGGCCTCTGCCTTAATATAATATAATAAATGGAACATTGTCATATACGCACTTATAAATGCGTTACTGCTGTTAAAATTTAAAAATATCACAATAACGTAATAATTTAAATTCATTGAAGCAGGCGCGGCAAGTAAGACGGACGCGTTGACATAAAACTAAAGATTTTCGTAGGAGAATAATATATGAGGTTTTTTCCACGACCGTTGGCTGGTCATCGATCACGTAATAACGCTGTTTATACAAGTATGAATAAGAAAACGGTATTTTGCGCACATAATATAAGAGCTGTATGTCTTAAGAACACAACGATAAATCACACATACACACACACACACAGAATATTTTTCATATACCTACATACACAGTGTTTATTGAGCGCAAAAAGTAAGATACATACGTACATTATAAATATTATATTTGTATGTGTACAATACATAAGGTATATATATCGGAGACACTTTCAGATGACAATCTAAACACTATGCAGTTTTATGTCCAGTACGCGGTTGTTAATCAAATCACGTTTTTTTGTCGAATGCAAAAAGAACTCAACTGGTTTGTATACAATTATTCGACGCGAAGACGAGACAGAATAAAATATGGCACGTAAGACCGAAAGCCATATAGTAATAATATCGCATGTGAAACGCACGCATCTTACGCCGTTCGCCAATTGCAGATGATCTATTGCACATTTAAGCATTCATACGCCTATGTTTCGTTGCACGAAACGTACACAATTTTACTGTTATGTACCCGTGACTTATATTGAACCATAAATAAATCGAATGTGTACGAGTAGAGAAAACGCCTCATTACGAAAAATTATTCGAATCGCCGAGAACGTATATTCAAAAAGAAATGGATTCAACGGATTACCCAACAGTATATAATGGTCGTGCCAGACCGTAAACCTTATAGGACTGCCGGATTGCACACGTCGTAATATCATCGAATATTTTTCGCCGGATATTATGCAACCGCATTATTATCGACGACGGATCTGTAACGATTTTTCCAGCCCATAGCAAGCAAAGATCAACGCGGACGGACGAACGACGTAGGTACAAGTGTACAACAACTGCGCTGCCACGTCCGCGGTACCTATACGACGTATCTCATTATTCCTTTGCTCGCCGTTAACGCATTAATATTGTCGGTTAGGTACAAAATATATACAGTATATCATTATTCAGTTTATTGTTATAATAATATGAGAAGGTACGTATACGAATACGAGACTAGCGCGGTGATAAGCGCGCATTCGGATTCGAACCGCAATCGGTAAAATATTGTCTCTCGTTTTCCGTTCGGCTCGCACCGACAGCTCACAGTTCATCCTTCCGAAGTTTTCACATTTGTCAGCTTCTGCCCGCCGGCCGGCCGGCCGATCGATCAATCACGCGCAGTGCTCCTATCGGCAGCAAGTCGTTAGAGGTCGTGCACGCGGTTGTGCAGCGTACAATGGCGTATTATAATATGTTATTATAATAATATACAGAAATACGTGAAAAGCACATATAGAAGATAGACAGTGATTTGTACACGACATGCGTCTCATTGCGTGCATACAATGCGTATACTGTGTGTGTATGTGTATGTGTGTGTGTGTGTGTGTGTGTGTGTGTCTTGGGATCATTATAATATTTTATAAGAAGTTTGTCGGTTTGTTAGCGAATAGGAACCCGCGAGTGTTCCAGGCGAATAGTGATATCGCGCTGTAAGACTTTTGACCAACGTACGTTTATTGGTATCTATAAATTACGCGACAACTTAGCTCCATACATATAAAATAATATGTATGAATGTATGCCTACATAATATTATTATAACACGAAACACGCTCTCGGACAGTTTACGTAGAACTACTGTTTGAATACAATTGAAATACTATCCACAGACGACTCCGACAAAATACTAATAAGTAATATAATAACCATTGATTATAAATAATATTTATAATCATTAACCAATGATAAAACGAATATAAATACAATAATGTATGATATAATGCATAACATTATGTTTTATAATTCAATATGTATATTATAATAATGATGTATGGCCACGGACGGTCCACGCGTTAAAACCTATTGATTATTTAAGTCGATTATTAATACATACTTGGAAATCGGAAAATAGTTAACTATATAATATGTCATGTTTAAATATATAATTAATATTATCATCGAATGCTAATGGATATATACAATATATTCTGTCATCGATCGTTTGTTATAGGCCAAGTAGAATTTTTGATTAATTTTAAAAGTTTCGTGGCATAGTAAATGAGGTAAATAAACAACTTTTAAATAAAATAAAAGTATGTATATCGTATACTGTTATAAAAACTAATGAGTTAATCATATATTTTCATATATAAATAAACGACATGTTTACTGGCTCCCATAAGTTTAATCTAAAATTAAAACCATTCTCGAGTTTCGGTTTATTATAATTTTTTTTTCTCAATATTTATAGATTTCAGTAGCTAAAAATGAATTATGATCATGACATCTGATCGTGTTAACTCATTGTATATTTTTATAAGCTCAAAGAATTTTTTCGAATTCGAGTAAATATATTTTAATTACTTAGAATATATTAATTCAGTTTGAAGAATTTACGACTTTTTTTAAAAAAAGCATAACAAGTATATTTATGATGTCTGAAATATAATAATTATTATCAAAATTAATTATAATTTTAATAACTCTCTTTCTTTTTTTTTTTATCTAAAAACTTCAATATATTATTTTTGGAAACACGATACCACAATTACAAGCATGTATATAAGAGTATATGGTATAATATTTGTTAAATAAATAAAATAACTAATTATTTTTTTATGAAATAAAATCAATAGTAAAATAATAATATAGTAAATTATTTTTATTAGTGATTAGACTTTAATATTAACTTTTGTTATGCATTTTATTCATTAATCCTTCATGTATTTACTATAGAATAATTAAACAAATTAATTATCATAAGGTTTACAAATTACTTTGTACCTTTATTAATTACTTTTCATTTATAACTACTTGTTTTATACTCACATTAAGCATTATTTATACATTAATCATAGACAATTTGTTGACAGTTGAGTGCTCTTAGTGTCTTAATACATAGGATCTAATTAATTATATACATATTATTATTATTATTATTATTTCAAGCTGGAATCCATTTGTAGTACGCCCGCTTTGTTGATAGCATTATTTTTAAACGTCAAGGTAAATAGTATTTAAAGGATTAGAAAGTACGCTTGGTTTTTAATTTTTTTTTACTCGAGAAAAAAATTATTATCTTACAATTCATACATATTATACTATAGTATAAAATACTAAGCATTATTTTGTGTAGTGTATAGCGTAAAGTATGTAATATTTTATATAACTATTCTTTTAAATCAATTTATATATTTTTTTAAAACAATATCATATTACCTAATGTAAATATTTTTTTAGTAATATTATGTTACACTATCTGATAATATTATGATGCACATTACACGTATAGCACTATTGGTTTTGGATTTAGAATCAATAATAAATAGTTATTAAAGATTTAAAATGTGTAAGTATTCAGTTTTCCTACTTAGTGATATAAACACAATGATTGCTAGTAGATTACTACGGTAAAAATTATATTTACCTAACTAAATTTTGTATAAGAAAATCAAAATTATAAAACACCGTTAGCGCATGTTAATACTTAAGGTTTTCATTTTTCCGACAATATCTATAGAATAACGTCAGAATATACTTATATACCTACGTCATAAATACTATAGACTAGGTCTTACGTTGTGGTAAGGTAGGTAGGTGACGAGTATAGCATTATTTGGAATAATATCACAATGGTAAATGGATCTACATTTTATACAAAGTCATTCTGTGTCGTTATAATATTATGTTTTATAGGGACTGCGCCGGATAAGTGCAAAGCACGTGAAAATAATGACTTATCTCAAATGCAACTTTTTTTTTACGGCCAATTAAATAAATTGATATAACTGTGCACGCAGAACATAAACAGTCTAATAAATAATATCTATGAATTAATTACAGAAATATGAATAAATAAAATCAAATTTTAGTTATTCAAACACCTACGCAACACGCATACACACGCACTTAGATATATTATAGTAGTTAGATATATAGGTTTTGTTGTTTTATGACACCACGCATTAAAAAAATATGTGAATACATTAAGAAGACGTACAGATGTTTTTAGTATTTATTTCATACGCAAAGCATGGTAAGCTTATAGCTTATATTCGGCATAATAGACACTGTTTTATTACTTTTTACATATTTAAAAACATTTACCTTGTTATCAAAACATAAAGATAAAAATATCATTTGTGTTCTCTCGTCGGTTTTCTTCTATGTTTTAATGTTAAAGTGACTTATAATAGTACAACAAATATAGAAATTTAAAAACGTTTCCACCTCGTGTTGCAATAAAAATATCATAAAATCAACTAAAGCAGGTATGAATATATAAAATATTTATAAAAAGAAATACATTATATTACATTTTTATAATAGATCGATTTACATATCAATTAAAAACTAAAAAATTGATGAAGAATTCCGATAATAATATAGGTAAATACTAAGCATTACAATATTATATACTTGCATGTTTATAATAATGGTGACGATTGACGACCAATACTGTGTTTAATGTGTTATATGTAATAGTAAAATGTATATCAAAATATTTAATTTATGAAATTAAAATAGATCACAGTGACAACAGTGATAAATTTAAAAAAAAAAATTTGATAGGTACTATGTATTGAACGTCTGTAATGATTTAAAAGTAAAAAATAAAATTCCAGGACATTCAAATATCGTAAAATAATTAATTGAAACTTTGGGATTAAACATATATTTTAAACTTTAAAACAAAAAGTTACTAGGACAATAATTTAAGACATCGACCACTCTTTGTGATCAATAATAATTAATTATGCAAATTAAAATTAATTTGACAATTTAAAACAGAATATTTAATAAAAAGTATTACTAATTATTAGGTAGATATTATCAATAATTTATTGTAAATCGATTCTATTTTTACTTGGTTTATTAAAAATTAATGTAACTTTATAGTAATAATAATTATAGAGTCCTAAGATTTTTATAATACCGTGTTTTCACGAATTGTGAATGGAATAGGTGGTAATAGAAAACAAATTTTAGTCATATCACAAGAAATTGTTTTATAAAATTTTTATTTACATATTTAAAGAAAAATGCTCAACATTTTTTATTTTTTTGTCAATAGTTATTATTTATTATTTATAAATAAAAGATGTTTTAATTATATTTTTATCATTTTTATATGTTATTAATTATTATGTTTAATGTATTATTTTTTCGTATTTTCTTTCAATTGACTAAGAAATTTAAATAAAGATTAAATCAATTATATTGCACTTTAAAAGTTGATATATCATTGATAGGTAGTTCTTTGTAAGTCATGCCTATCCCACCATATGTTATTATATTCGTGTGAATCAGAAATCATGTGAAATTCATGTGAAATCTAATTAAATTCATAGCGTGACTTTGTATTATTTAGCTACATACGTGTAAGTAACTATATTTCAATAAAATTTTTAATTTTAATATTTTAAAGCACAATTTGATACATTTTAGGACAGAACGCTCTAGCTTCTTGTCTCTAATTTTTTGACATAAAATATTAATGATTAATTATTTTTTAATCATGAAAAATTGAGATTATACAATATTTATAAGTTGTTAAGTAGTATAAGTAGGTATTTTATTTATTTTCTCGCATGTTGCCCACAGTTATTGGAAATAGTTTAATCAATAATTATAATGGTAGGTATGTAATTTTTTATTACTTAATATATATATATATATATACATTTTTACGTGGAATTAGACCATTTAGTTTACTTAAAAATAAAAATAAAAACATTAAATATATCCAACATACATAGTAACACGATGAAGACATAAAGTGTTAATTTTATTAATATAATCGTTGAACTAAAATACAGTTGTACAATAACAGTCTCATTTAGAACAGGCTGTGAATTTATTTCCGGTAACTTTAAGTAATCCGAGATTCATATCTATAAGCTTTTACACCAAAACATCTGGACACATATATAAATTATTTTCTTTTTTATCGCCGCATTTTATTTTATTATACGTCATGCGCGACACTAAAATAAAACCCAGGGACCGCCATTAAAAAAGGATACAGTAAACACGTTTATGTACGTGTATGTGTGTCTATGTGGCTGTGTGTGTGTATTTACGTGCGTTTATACTTTATATAAATATACTGCAGTAATATATAATATAATAAAACCAAATCGGCCGTAAAATAAATACGAGCGCGCACGAATTTTAACACTTTTTAATTTTCGTATTTACTTGGGAAAGGGTGTTTTTACGAGTCTCGACGTTTTTGACATCGATCCATTAGAAACGCAAAAAAAAAAACTTGCGGCCAAGACCATTAACGTCTTGTGCCTTTTAGAACGACAGCGTTTGTGTGAATGCATAGGTGTGTGTGTGTGTGTGTGTGTGTGTGTGTTTGCACGCGTGCTCATACAGAAGTGTACGGAGATAGATTAAAAGAAGTGTTCAGGAAGACGAAGAAGAAAAGCAACATGGATAGGAGTCCAGAAGATAAATTGTCTGAAGGGTGTATAATAGACAATCCTCGATACAGGGGAAAGAGAGCACTAATCTGGATTACGAGGCAAAATGCTATTTGTAAACGTCATTTTTTTTTTGCACGCGCTTAAGTCAAGCTTTACTATTGTAGATCCAACGGATGTTCAAAAGGGCAAAAGAATAGAAATCATTTTTATTCAATCTTAAATTTTTGACTTAAGTGTAAGTGTTTTAATTTTACATAGACTATACTTCTTTCAACGTTTATTTTTATTCTAAAATATAAGAGTGAATTTTATTTTTTATATGACGAACTAGTCATGTTTCCATTGATGACTAATTTCAGACATTAACATTTCAAAACATGGAATTTATAACTCATACTAAAAAAAAAAAAAAAAAAATAAATGAAAACTAATTTATCACTTCTTACCAAGAGTCTTCTCATAACTCATAAGGACCTATATTTAAAATGGTTTAATAATGAAACTCTGTCATCTTATTCATTTATAATATTATGCTCATAAAAAATAAAGTTAAAGTCCAACAGACCAAATATTAACAATTCAGATAATCAGATTAAATGTATAGTTTTATTTTACTTTTGGTATTTCAAATATTGTTACATTAAACAAATGAGTATATTCAGTGCTGAATCTGCTGAATCTAGTAGTGGAGTAAGAGTGATTTTTGTCACCGAGCGTTGTATATATTATTATAGTTTACGGCAGAAGTTTGAAAACATTAATATTTTATTTTACACAAATAATTATATCATACTGTAGAAGTACGTCTATTTATTAACATTAATTATCTATTAGTAGTCATTCTAAAGATTTGAACATTAAAATGGAAATGAATTATACATTACATTTGAAGACCTCTACGTACACTACACACCTACAGTTCCTATACCTAACGTATATAAGTTGATAAATATTAATTGACAATTAATAAACCAATTAACCATATATAAGTTTTCAATTGATATACCTCTAAATACCGGATGGAAGATAGTCATAGTAATTTTAAAACCTTACGGCATCGATATCTTAATTATTTTAATAACCCCATTAGCTTAAAAAGAAATATTCATTTTTTTTGGGGGGAGGGGGGGTGATGGGACTGTGATACATAAATACATAATAATATATATATTACATCAAGATATGTTGCACACAAAATTTATTTTTGTAGTATCTGTGAGTAGTTAAAAAAGATATATGACTAAATTTCATCTGGGTTTGAGCATCCTACATTTAAATGTCACTGGTACATCCTGTCCCAACAGACAACACATTTTTACTGAATATGTAGATTGTAGGTATATTAAAAGAAAGAAAATAAATATAGTCCATTGTCTCAATAATTATTTAAAAAACTAAATAAACATTTTTTCTGAGGAATCTCAACGGACAACAGGGTACAATATATAAATTAACATATATTATATTATGTAAGGATATTGATATTTTTCCAAAACAAATTTTTCAGTTACAGATAAATCTTTAAGATTCTACAATAACTTATGAATAAAAATCCCTAAAATATACAAACATATATGAAAGATACTGACTGTCGGAATTATATTTATTTTAGGTTAGGTGAACATAATGAACAGAAAAAAAGTCGAGACTTATAAATTATGATTAATAACTTTAATAAGTTAATAATTTAGTCAAAAATGAGGAATTTTCAGCATAAGGTCTATTAGATACCTGAAAGTAAATAACAATGTTTTTAATAAAATTATTTAGATTAGAAATTTATTGAATTAAGTAGGTATGAAATTCATTAATTACTTAATCAATATCAATATTTATATCATGATCATTTGCAATAAGCATTAAGTTTTCCATTTTTTTTATTTAAAAAGCCTGATTATTATAATTTTAAATTTTGAAAAACTTTTTTCAACAGTACAGTTAGTTATTTTTAATGTTAAGCTTAGTTTAATTAAATCATACAAGTTTTTGAATTCTGCTTTTATGTTGGCAGTATTAATTGTTTCAAAAACGTTTATTAAACTTGTCATGTTTTTGTAATCGTCCATTTCTTTGTTACTTTCTTCAAGATTAGTCTTAGATCACTATGAATGTTGTTTTTATCAGAGCCTGTATGGATTATCGTTGCTAGTTTTGATAACAGAATAACATCTAAATCTTTAACAGTTTCTTTAAATACGATTTATTTATTTTTTATTAATTCTTAGTTTAATCCATACACGTTACCTACTTATCATTTTAAACACATCTTGAAGGAGATTAGTTTTTTCTTTTATTCTTTTTGATGGAAACAGACTAATATCTTTCAAGACTGATACAGAATTTTCATTAAATTTATTGTAAATTTATAATACTATTATATCGACTATTAAAAAATATACTGATATTTTAAAGTATTAAACTGGTTTCTCAATCATTTCATCAAAATTTATCTCTCCGATTTATCAAAAAACGTTTATCTTCCTATTTCTGGAGGATCGTAAATAATTTATTTAAAAATCACCAAAATATTTCTAAGAAAATGATTTTGCTTCCTCAAAAATATTTGTGAAAACTTCATCACTATATATCATAATAATATTTCTTTATTTAAATAAAAAATAATTGTCATCTGTCAAAATATTTTAAACCTCCACCTTGAAATAATTTAAAAAACAGGTGCTTAAATATGAATGCTGTTATGAGATGACTGAAATGTAAGAAAATACATTAATAGCCCATTGCATTCAATAGCAATTTTAAAGTCTGATGCACCATCTTGGTTTTTAACTTCCTTCAATAGCCCCAACATATCTAATATTACTTCCAGTGTTCCAAAACTAGTAGTTAATGTAAATGAGTTTGACATCTATCTTGTGGTACCAACTTTTTTTATTGTGTAAACTTGTTTTTTTGAAAAAAAGCTTCTTTTTTGCTTATTTTTGTAAATGTCCGATCTTTTTCTACAACATGTCATAATAGTAAATAAGTGTTTCCATGTTATCAACAAATCTATAGATTTGACAGCAGATAAAACTATTAACTTTAATCTGTAGGCATGACATTACACAAAAAGAGTTTTTGAATTTTCAGCTATAACAATCTGTTTCTTAATAACTGATGAAATATCATACTGTACAATAAAGTCTATTAAAGAAATATGTTGGCCTCAAAAAATAAAAATATTTTCTTTCTTTGCTATGACCATTAATTGATTGATACGAACATACAGAATAGGCGAATTTTGAGAAATTAGAACAACCATAGTATGGTTACCTTAAAATTTCCTTTTAAGTTGTTTCCCAGTTTTTTTTTTTTATATCCCCTAAATGAAAGATTATTGAATGCCATTTTCTGGTTACAATCTTCAAATATTTATGGTAGAATTAGTACACATTGTTTCAATTTATTTTTTAATGATGTCATTAAATGACAAGAAGAAGTTTTATGTTTAGTAATTTATAATTATCCATTTTTCCAATGGAAAAAACCTTTTTTGTTAAAATATTATCATTAATTTCACCATATAAAATGCATATAAATCTTATTTAATTTAAAATAATAACCAAGCCATTTCCGTTGTAGATTATGTTATAAATTAATTTTCTGTTGTACCAAGCTAAATAAAAACTTCTGTTTAGATGGTCTGTTTTAGATTTGCTATTGCTTAAATTTTGTTCATCGTCCTGACAAGCTTCCAAACTATAATTCAAATTTCTTAACTTTGGAGTCCATTGTTCAACTTTAATAAAATTAACAAGATCATATTAAACCATCCGATAGATTTTCATCATAAGTTTCTTCAAATAATTCAAGTGAAATGTTTTAAATTGTTAAAAAGATACATAAATAATATCAAATAAATGATAGATGTACCTACTTATAAATCAAGATTTGAAAAATGAGTTTACTTACCAAATAATTACTCGTAGAATTTTTGTTCATGATAATACTGGAACCATTTGCAATTTCTTCAATAACTTCAGGATAAACATTTTTTGATACAGATCGCAAAAATTGTTTTGAATTAATATCAGGTAATCAGTAATAGTCAAGATAATAGAAAATGTTCTCTTTAATTTTTAATATTCAGAATACTTGAACATAAATAATAACTTATTTTACAGATATTGTAGTTAACGAAAACATGTTATTTAATTTGTGACATTGTTGGACCATAGATAGTGTTTAATATTTTCTGGTGTTTTCCCATATTCTTTTCTAAGCTACCTTTAAATTTGCTTTTTATATTGTCATTACTTATAATTTAGTTCGTAGGTATACGGTATATCTTAATGTCTTTAAGATTTAAAATAAATTAATTAGAACATAAAATATATCAATTAAAATTGAAATTTTAAAATTTCATTCAAAATATAATAATTGTGTATTAAAATCGTTTTATTTAATAATATGAGAATACAATATAAATTATTTTTTAATTGAAATAAATCACAGTGTAAAAAATAACATTAATAATAAAATATGTAACATGTCTCTTGAGTAAATAATTAAGTAAAGTATAAACATTAAATTAAGTTTTACAAAATGCGTATCATACATACTACAGAAAGCATTTACCAATCACACTAAAGTTTAAATTTGTTAATTACTAACCTACTATGTAGGTACCTAACATTAATTTTAAATAATAATCAAGTTTAGTATAATAAGAAATACAGTATGAAATTAAATATTAGTCTACCTATTGATTAACTGATAAACGATATTAAAACCATTAATTTCATTCGTAGAATAGTTTATAATTTTTACTATTGCATGAAATTTTGGTTGCTCAAGTTATTTTTCTACCATTAATTTTGAAAAAAACATAATTTGTTAAAATTGCTTAGTTATATATTTTTATTGTGTATACGTAATATAGTACATTGTTCAGATTATTGTAAATTACTTTTTTGATGATAGTAATAACATCAATGACTCGGAAAATGGATACCAGAAAATAGTTAAAGGTTTATTTCAAGTAAGTACAGCGAATTATTAATTATTATTGAATAATCGTGCAACTCAATTCAGACTTAACCGTACTTTTTACGCCTTTAAAAAAATTAAACTAGATAATAAATAATCCAGTATATCAGTTCATTGCATACTATACACGACTAAAGACATAATAATATGTAAGCAAAAATGTCGTAATCATCAGTAATATAATTTATAAATTCAATGTAGACGGTGCATTCGGTGCACCGTAATATTATAAAAATCATTTATCAATCATCAAATAAAATAATAACAATAACATTATAGAAAACAGTCCCACTTAAAATGACATTGGTTTTTTGCATGGCCATCGATAATATCAATTGGAAATTATATGAGAGGATAATATGTGATGAATCACAGATGCCGGGTAGATTTTAGATTTCATCACAATTTAAGTAACATTATTTATAGACTACAGCCGTGATATTAATTATTGACAATTGATAATTTTATTTCAAGTTATCAGGTTATCTAATTATCTTATATAATATTATTATTATTATTATTAAGTACTAATAAATCGTTGTAAAAAATATCCTTAGTTCCTATATCAGTAAACGATTAGCTACATACCTAATACACATTATAAATTATAATATGTAAAATGTTTGAATTTTTACTTTATAGTTAAATACGTAGCTTTAAAGGTCTAAGGTTATATTGTTATACTCATAATACAATACAATTTTATAGAAGTACCCTAATATACATTTACTCACAATGAAGTTATGATGTAGATATAATTTGGCCTACCGGCGACATTTTTCAAAAAAAAGGTCGGGCCATGATCCGACCTTAACATAGACTTCGGCGACACCAAGGGAAGTTTAACTGCAAATTTATTTTTATAAACATTTTTAAACAATCCCATGTTTTATAAACGGAAATTGAAGTGTTATTTGGAACTAAAGTCAACGTAATTTCTATAATTATTTCATCTACCTCATCCGTTATTTCAATATCACTATTTATTTTTAAATATTATTTGATGTTTGAATTATTCTTAATTCTCCAGTCAATACTTAATAATTTTATGTATATTGTACCTTACTTAATAGTTATAATTGAAATTTTGACTTAGTGGTGCTTAAAACATATAAAAAAAATTATTTAAAATTAAAATATATTTTTTATTATTAATTAAAATTAAAATTTAGTGGTTAGGTCAATAAAAACATCAATAAAATATCGCAATGTTATATATCCATGTTTTTCTAGTACGTTTTATACATTATTGTGCATTTATAATAATGATTCATTTTTAAAAGTCTTACTGAGATATTTTTTGATTGATGATAATATAATCTTGATTAATTTTTATCGTAATATTTAAAACAAGCAATGCGGTGGTCACAATTAGATATACTCAATTAGTTTTTTTTCACACATTTATGGAAACAAATATACATATTTTACAAAGTGTTTATATTTGTAAATCAATTGTCTAAAAGATAGGTAATTAGGTACCACTCTACTCTTTGTTATACATTAGATGTTGAGTGGGTACTAGGTTACTATTGTCTATTAGTATTATGAGTGTGTTAAGTTTGAATTAGATGACATACAATTGTGACATTGTATACGAAAAACAATTTTGAGCGAAGACTATATCATTTAGTAAATTTCGTCATATGTTTTTTGATATAGCTATTAAATTCATTTATTTTATTTATAGTATAAGTAATAAATAATTTCCTTTAAATATGTTTTAGATTTTATGGTCTTAGTTTTATCTAAATTGAGAGGAATTTTGTATAACATTTTCTAAAATGTAGGTATAAAAAGAAAAGTTTTTTGTATTTCTAACTACAAGATAGTAAGCAAATTTTTATGATTTTGACAAATTTCATTAAAATTCTAATTTTACACACATAAACAAAACATTATACCTATGTATTCTTAATATTTTTTTTGTAAATATAAAAACAATCCACGTGTAACTTTCATTAAATTTTCAAGAATTTTCACCCAGCAAAATTTATTAACAATCATAAAAAATTGAAATAAATGGCTATAAATGACTTAAAAATAATTAAAATATTTTGAAAGTTGTTTAGTGTAATGAAAATGTTAATATAAACATTTGATTGTAAATTTAAAGTGTCTACTGATACTATAATTTGAAATAGGTACAATAAAATATCAAAATTTGTTTATGTGCATAAAAAATCAATACTTACAACATTCAAAATTAAAACTAATATAACTAATTATTTATTAGAAATAAATATTATTTAAATTAATTGAATAAAATTTATTTATTTTATTTTTCTTATAAACTTAAAGCTCAAATGCTTATGCACTTAAAACTACTGTAATTTATATGCATTTATGCACTAAAAAATTACGAAATTACGAAATATGCAATCAAAATTTGCGCTAAAAATGATAAAATATGCATTTTAGTCAATAAAAACACCAAATTATGCACAAAAAAATTTGTTATAATTCATTAAATATAAATATATTTTATTTTTATTATCTAATAGTTATTTTTATTTATTATTTTTTTAATATAATTTAAAATAGGTACATTTTTAAAATTACATAGCGTTTTATTTACTTTAATTTACATTATTATTTATTAATTATAATTATTATTGGCGTTACCTTGTTTTTTAAAATGTGTACCAACATTTTAAATCCTTTATTTTTTTCAATTACATTCTAGAATTTATCGTAAATTTCTTTTCCTACTTATAATTTAAATTGTTTTAAAAAAAAAAATATACTGAAATATGCATTTTTATTTTAAAAATCCCAAAATATGCAATTAAAATACAAAACCATTAAATATGCAAAAATATGCAAAATAAAAATAGTATTGTTTGATTCAGTAGAACATGAATTAAATTTGTATACAGGTTAGCATTAAATTGGATAAATAGATAATAATATTCAATTTCATAAAGATCTTAGCCCTATTTATAGTTTTATATAATGATTTAACGAGTAAATACATCAATATTTTTAAATAAACATTATAAGTAGTACCTAGTTAGTATATTTTCAAATAATTTTTTTTAAATTTTTAATATTAGTATGATAATATATAATTTAACAATTTTAATACAGCTTATTTGTATTGTTTATTTAAATCGGTTTATTTTAACAATTGTTTTAATTAATATTATGTGTAACTCACTAAAAAATTAATTTAAAATTAACAGGGAAACTATTTTTTACATTTATTTTAGCCATAACTCATAAGTATTTATGATAATATTTAAAAGCAAATATAATTTAAAAACATAGTTATAGATAATCTGAACAAACTTTTCTTAAACTAACAACACAATTGAAAATATTTATTAACTTACAAATTAAAACTGTGTCTTAATTATTTTAAAACATTAATACTTCCTAATAAGTAGGTAGCTTATCAATGTATTCCTAGAGCTCACAACATTTGAAGCCCCCATTTTTTCAATTAATATAATCCTGTTTTTTTTAAAACAGATACTAGATAAAACAAATTATTATTATTTTTACTTACTTAACTAAGATCAACATTTTTTAAAATAAAAAATAATTAGCCAATGTTAAAAATAAATACTTGCTTAACATCATAAAATATCAGAATTTCAAAAAAAAAAAAAAATAAATAAAATAAAAATATTTTTTTTAAATAGTTAAGTATTACACTTTAATAGATAATAAAAAACATAAATCAGAAATCAGTCCATTGTGTTTTATTAAATTGGTTTTAAAATATAGCCATTATGTATGCTTGACATTTTTAAAGGACTTTTATCGAAAAAGCAGTCATTTTGGTAATTATGACTGCACTATTGTACTATTACTACCCTTTATTTGTTGGTGGAATGCTATTAACCAACTATTAGTAACAGTATAGATGATCAAACAATAATTGATTCCTTACTTACCATGCAACGCTGTACACCTGGAAGCTAGATACACATAAACCCAAGTACACTGAAAGAACTTTACTTAAACACAAAATAAAAATAAATAAACAATTATATAAATTCATTGAAATAATATTATATACCATAGTATAATTATTAATATATTTTTATAGACTGAAGGCAATGTGATGTAACTATTCATCAGACTTTTCTTGTATAATTTAATTAGTTTATATAGAATTATATTTCATTTTTTGAATGAAATATATTTTTATCGTTAAAAAAATAATGCATTATATTTTTAATGATTGTTACAACATATATTATAATACTCCGAATCACAAAATGTTTGGTAACTGTTGATATAATTTGTAGCAATATTCATTATTGTTTTCTTACAATTGAGGTAATTTAATGGTTATTACATAATATATTAAAATTATAATGATACAATAATAGCTCTTGGTTCAAAATTTAAATAAATTACAAATTATTGATAAGTATTAAATAAAGTGTTATAATAATATATTATATTTAAGGTGTCGTTGAAAGTGTTTGGAAATTCTGTTAATACAAATAAAACAGGATGTCTCCGAGCTTTCCAAACATAGCTTAAGAATATAACAATATTGTGTTACTAGTGGTACCGAACTAAATAATTTAATATTGGTGTTTAAGAGGACGAATTCAATTATTATCATAGACTTTGTGACGGTTCTAGAGAGAAGCATGATTATTCACTTCCCGAGACCCTGAATACCCAAATTTTATGTTAAAACAAATAGAAATTAGTTGTTCAACTATAGTTTTATCATAAATCAACTTTCTATATACTCTTTTCAACATTAAATTACAACCACTATTAGTTTGTTAGATTTCTTGAAAATAAAATTTTATATTTCTGAAGTTATATAACGTACCTATAATGTTTTTGAAATAATTTAATTATATAGATAAGTATACATTTTATTAATTATAACTAAAACTTATTTACTGAATTAATTGAAGTAATTGAAGTATAATATAGTGTAATCATAACTTTGCAGTCATTCAATTTTGGGTGAGAAATTCAAGAAACAAATTCTAGAAAAATTTGGTGTTATCTTTTTTTCATTCCTAAACCAAGATGATATGCTATTTATTATTACGTATATTTACTACATATGTATAAAATAACTAATCACAAGATACAAAACACTTGTTTAATACACACACATCTTTATAAAAAGAATGTGTATTATGCTGATAAGGCTCGGTACCACTAGTGATATAAATTTTAAATTTTACAAATTATTTAATAAACATTTAAACAACTTAATAAAAAAAAGTATACATTACATTAACTATTGTCATTTTTATAATATTAAAATAATTATATATAAATATGTTAATTTTAACAACATACTTATATATATATTAGATAACCGTGTTGATTTTAACAATATATTTATATATTAGATTAGTGGAGGAGTATGATATTATCTGTTAAACAATTACATTTTATTTTCTTGCACAGTTATATTTAGCTAATGTATTTACTACAATAAAAATGCTAAATTCAGGGGTGTTACTCATTACCGCACAAATTATAAAATAACACATATTTTAGTGTTACTCTGTAGTGCAAATTCAACATCTTATTTAGAATTATTAAATAATATCAAATCGTTATTATTGCCAACAATCATTCCAAATATTACTCATTTTCAGTTATTTGCACAGTTATATTACAGGCGTTTTACCACATCACAATGAAAATGAAAATAAATAATAGTTGACATTTAATAGTCTATGCGAAACATTTAAATGTGTTAAATATATTTTTAAGAGTAAAATGTATTATCTATTTTATAATAATCACAGAAAAACTTATTAATTTGTTTATCGAGTTTACAGTTTGGGATTATTCTAAAAGTTTGAATGTTATTGTTTGACGGTGTTGTATAAGAAACGTGATGAAAATAGAACTATGAAAAAATCGTATTAGTTCATTTTAAGTTTAATGATTATTAGATCATTTAAGAAATGTATTATACTTAACTATAATTTGAGGAAAAAAATATACATGATATATTTTTTTTTTTTTTTTTAACTGTGTATTGTGTATTATCAACTATAATATGAAAATATAAACATTTAATAAAGCGATTTGATTAAAAGAAATCTTTGTTTGTTAATTTTTGTATTCAATTAAATTTAGATAGAAACATGTTGTATGGTAAAAAGCTACGAAATTTAATGAATTTGAGTGCAGTAATGGAAAGCCCCGAATTAAGGGCACATTATATTAATTTAGTATGCTACACGAAGTTAAATGATTTAGTGTGATACATATGATTTGTAATACCGTATAAGTTGATTTGACTTAAAATTATTGGTAACGATAAGGAAAAAAGATATAATTGACAAAAATCTATTAAAAATTATAGCAAGTTGAGCATTATGAAAACAATTTGTGCTTATTTATGATTGCAAATTCTGGTAAACTACCTACACATATTCTTTATTAAATGGTACCTAAAAATATTTCACTACAAATTATTCATTCAACTATCTTTGACGAGTTTTGAGTATCGCGAAAATGTTAATATTACATTTAATTTATTATTTAATAGTTAAAATGCAAATGTACTGTAAATAGCGTATTATTTTATGGTTACATATCTTTATCGGAGTTTTAGTATTTAAGATAGCATACTAAATGTGTACCCAATCATATTTTTTAAGAACACGAATCTACTGTTACGACTATACCATTAAATTGGTTTGAATACTACACATTATTTTGTGACTAATAACTATAGATGCGTATATATTATAATTTAGGGTGTTACGTATCTATATGCTACTCTCGGTATAATTGATTTGTCTTTGGTGATTGCTTTAATAGACATTTTCACGCTGTTTGTAATTGTTTTGGTGAAGCAATTTTTAAAATATTTTTTAAAAATATACAAGTACCTCAAATAATACGTCATCTCTGGGAATGTCTTCATTTTTATTGGTTCTTGAACTGAAACATCTACAATATATGCTGGAATACTATTTGGCATATAGGTGACATTTAATTTCAAATCCTTCATTATGAATTTCACGCAATCAGCTACATTTAATTTGTTGCCAATTTCTGTAGAAAAATTAGCCGTCCAAACTAGATTGTAGAAAGTGACAATGAATTCTATAGCATAAGAGTCACCTTTTTTAGAAAACATGACTTTGTTAAATACATTATATTTACGTTGTTTAAATAAAGTAGTGTTCACAGTTTTAAAAGTAATTTTACGAAATTCCGATACGTCATATCGTTCCATAATTATACAATTATAAAGCATATTATTAGGATAAACTAGCAATGGAGTGCTTATTTCATCTTCGAGTAAATTCAATAATCCATAGAATCCTTGTACTGGTAATTTAAATGTCATATCATAAATATATCGCAAGTTTATCTTTACGGCTTGCGTTACATATGTATTGGCGATCGTACCAGAAAAATCCTCTAGGGAGGAAAAATTGAAGTTATAAAATCCTGGACGAGTATAATCGTGCATTACTTGTAATTCACCGTTACGAATGCTTATGTTGAATTTATCTTCATTAAATTCTCCAGATTCAACAGTTCCAATAATAAATAATTCATCAAACTTATGGGAAATTCTTGAGTAATTAAATGTCTTTTTAAATAACTTGTCATTCCTGCCAAATTCAATGTAAGTCAGTTTCAGATTCTCCAAATTTTGTACTTCAGTATTTTTAAAACAGATTCCACCTTGTGTATGATCATTTGTAGAGAAACAGCGAGGATCAATTTTAACTGATTTAATTTTCTCAAATAAACTAATGGACTCTTGATAAATGGGATCAAACAAATCCTTAAATTTCATAATTTTAGTAGCAAATTCGTTGAAATCATTACAATCAGACACTCTAATTTCAATCGAACCTGAAAAATATCACAAAAATACAAATAAATTTCCTATTATATTATGTTAAATTAAATTATGACAAAATACAAATAAGTTGTTAAAAAATTAAATGAGTTATTATTTGCTGTGTATTTATATACAATATTATTACCCCTCTAATAGCTTTTAAATAGTCATATAAATTATTAATATTCATAAGATCAAATTGATCTAAGTCCTAAATTATTATTAATCTTACAACATAACCGTCATCAATATTGCTGTTTTTAATTGATATGATTGAGATGAAAAATATCAGCACATATAACCGACAACTGTGTACGCCATATTGGCAATAATACAAATAAGAATAAGAATAATGATACAAAATAATATATGATTTTAGGACAAATTTTAAAAATAAAATAATAATAAGAATAAGAATATATCGACAAATAATAATATTGTTTAAATACGCAGTATGATATCAGTGTATCACCTGATTATTGATATCATGATATCTAACTCCACACAGAGGTACCGCATCAGTCAGACATTATCCCTTGGCCTTGTGACAACATGCGGACGCACAAACGAGGATTACGTACAAAACGGATTACTGGTCCGCAAGTGCACAGAGTTACTGTTTTTTACCGGAAGAACGACTGTTGCTGTGGATAAATCTCAATCCCACGGCAGTTGGTGGGTTATGTTCGTACGTGAATTTGCTCGGGTGGCGAACAATAGCAACACAAGTACGAAGTCACGAAGATCACGCATAAAATCTTATTGGAAGGCACCAGGGGCGAATCCAGAAATTTTCTATGAGGGGAGGAGGGTGCATGAACATCAAAAAAAAAAAGATCAGATAAAAAAAGCTTGGCCCATAATATCTTTTTTTTATTTAATTTGAGGGAGGCGCATAGAATGTAAAAAATAAGGTCATCATATAAAAAAAGCGAAAAATTTGGCCTGTTAATATCATTTCTTATTTAATTAGGGGGCGCCCCCTTTCCCACCGCCAGTTGTCATTTTCGCATTGCTATTGTTAATTATGACCTTTTTTTGTAAGACATTTGCACATCATTCGATTTTTGGGTTATACATTATTTGCGCATTAGCCGTTTAAAAGGTCTTACGTCATTTGCGGATCAATATTATTTAACAATAGAATTTACAAAAAAGGTGTATACCCAAAAGTGCTAGTTTTTTTCTAATTTTGATCTTGAAATTCATTCATCAACTTTCAAATATTGTACAGATATTTCTAATATATTTTACGACGCATATTATGATAGAGAGAAATGGAGAGATTTTGTGATGGCAGCGATGGCATTTATTTTCAATTTATTCAAATTATATTTATAATTGTACTTTATGACTGTAATGAGCCGACAAAAGTGTTCATTTTAATATGTGTATTTGCATAATTATTATGACTGAAAATTCAATTTATTTTAATTATATGAGTTTATTAATTACATATGATTTATGGAAATCATTACATTTTCAATCAAAAACTATTTTTTTTATACAATTCTATTGTTCAACATGTCGATGCGCATTTGATGTATGATAATTTGGTGCAGGTAAAACGGACAATGCGCAAACGATAATAATTAGCGCTGATGCGCAAATGATGTACGATATTTTGACACAGGCAAACAGACGATGCGCCAATGATGTACGGCCTTCCCCACTCCCTCGGATCTGCCATGTAAGGCACGCACAGCCAAGACGCCAACGGACAAAACGGCAGAGAATAATAAACACGCGTGGACGGTAAAATCTGTCGCACAAAACCCAACAAAACGTGGTGTATATGCTTGGTGTGGTACACCAACTTATCGAACGAACGGCGGAAAAGGTCCGAATGTACCTATCCAACGTACACGTGATACACTTCGCAACGGTACGATCTATACACGGGTCGCGTGAGTACCAAAGATGGCCGCACGCCACACGAGCAACGGCGAGGAGGACGAACTTGCTGGGCGCACGGCGGAAAAAAACACTCAAAATAACGATAAGCACGACAGGTGGCTTCCCGAACGAACAATAACGGCACGGGCTTCGTCGGCGATCGCCGATTATCGTCGTTAACAACGTAGATAAGATATGGGTCGTGTGTGAGTAGCGAACAGACCCTTTCACACTTCACTTTGTATTATATATTATAATAGAATGAAAAAACCATAGTTTTCATAAGACTCCATAGCAACATAAGTTCAATAATACTCATTTGAAAGCCAAGAAATGGGAAACAGCTAACTCTCCCAACGGGATACGTTACTAATATTTTGAACTACAGACTACAGTACATGCATATATATGTCTGTCTTATCTAGTCCATTTTTATGTTCTATATGATATTTTTTATAAGCTAAGTAAAGTTTTAACAAAAAAAACTAAATATTGATATAATTTTTAACTATATACCCATCTTAAAATATTTTATTTTTAAAATTCAATGAAAAATCTGTAAACTGAACTCAACTGCTTATAGGGAATGAGTAATATTGTTTTCATAAATTGTTAATTTGTGTTGGTTATAACATAACTATAACTATAATAAAATAACAACAAAAATATTTTAAGTAAGGAAATAAGTTTACTTAGAATATACATCTAGGCAGGTTTTTCTTTTATACAAGCGCCATTCTTTTGTGTATTCGTATAGTTAATTATCAAATACTAAATTATTTTTATAGCTTAATTAATATTTTAAAGTGTTCTTACTTGTCTCGCGTTCACCAAACTTGTTAATTGCGTCGATGACTTTTTTAATCTTCTTTTCATCAAAGCTGGCCTCTTCATTTGTGTATTCTATTTTGCGTGCTATAGGTCCACTTAAATATCTTATGACTGCATAATCAAAATAAAATTCCGATGATAAGAAAAGTATTATTGATAGTAAAATAAACACGTGGAAATCCATTCTAGTTTGATGCTAATCAATTTGAATGTGACTCAACTGCAATAAAATATTAATGACGCATTTATTAAGTATAAATTTAAATATTAGAACCCTATTATTAGTATAAACTTACTTTATTGTAATTTAATTTGATACAATTATTGTTTTGTAAATCTCTGCTTTTCTTGAAATTCAAAATGTTGTTTTTAATGTTGAACTCATGAAATTACGAGAGGTAGCGTACCAAACGCCAACCTCTTCCTGTTGCCAAATAATCGAATGTCTAGACTGCGTCCAGGGTCTGTGCTTCACTAGCTGCAAGTTAATCGATAATATTTTACTCCTAAAATTGACATGCGCGAATTGAGATTACGACGGTTTGGGACAACAACCGTAAATAGGGTAAATTCGGTAATCGATGATGCGATGCATAGAGCCCGGGAAAAATTTTATACGCTGCCCCTTTGATACTAAGTAAACATCACAAGCATCAAAACCAAAAACCATAGTTGTCTACTTTCACCGCTAGTTGACTCAACCTCCGCATCAACAATATTGAACCCTAGAATTCTACCTTTTAAAACACTATTTTATTACATAATCCGCACCGCTGAAAATTATCAATGCATAAAGTTGTTGTAAAATATAAATTACATCATAAGTTAAACATATATTTTATTATAAAATTAACATATTATTTTTAGATACCAAAAAAGTTTATGTGGAATAAATTAAGGAATATGACAAATATACAGGAAATAAAGATGATAGAAATTTTAAAAGTAACCAATATCATATTTTTCACTAAAAATAGTTTGACATGAAATGTATTAATTATGCTTCATTTAAATCTACACCATATTATGCTAGGTGATACAAGTAGAAAATATCTGATTCTTTAACTATTTGTTATTGAAAACACTATTACAAATTCTCTTTTGGGTTTCACATATCTTAAAAATGCATATAACATAAATTTCAAAAATCTTAAAACTTACGATCGGAATATATTGTATTATATACGAAGATGTCACGTACTCGTATGAGAACTACGTATAATGAGATTAAACAATATTGTGTACTACAATGATTTTGAATTTTTTTGATCAAAAGGAGGGTATCTTTTCAAGGTTGAAAATCATTGGTGTATTATATACAAACGAGAATACCTGTAACAGTGTTAACGTTCACAATTCATACAAGTAATATATATATTTTAGGTATTTAGCGGCTTTATTAAATGCTTGAATGAAGAGACCTTCCAATGAAGACACTTCAACGTGGGTGGTCTCATTATTAGATCAAAAATTATAATAAATTGACTTAGTTAATTTGACAAGTAAAAATTCAGATTTTTGAACCTATTTAAGTCGAATGTACTTGTTAGATTATAAAAATGGGCAGGTTGGCAACGCTAATTGTAGAATGAAATTAGAGTGTACAATTGATGGCCATCACTGGGGTATAATAATATACATCGTAATTTAGACAGTTTTAAACTAGATTGGTGAAAATGTTTACTGTATACGTTCTATACTCACTAAAACATCAGTAAAATAAACTTTAGCAAATTAATTAGCTAATACAGTGTTTACTTCAAAAATATATTTAACACGATTTTTTTTTTTAAATAATCATCGTAATTATGGTTATATTATACATATAGATATACAGAAACAAACGAAAAATGATAGGAAGATAAATTAAGTGTTCATTACAAAAGCTATTGTGGTGTACGAATAATATCAAATTTCACTGAAAAATGTCATATTAAAACGAACTGTCATTTTCTAAATTTAAGCATTTTAAATGCTTAAACTAAATGATTTAGAATAGATTTTAGTTACGTATAATTATAAATCACAGAATGTATAAAAAAAACAATTATTGCAACACAACATGAAATTTTTTTCGAAAAATAATCAAGATTAACAGTGGTGCTAAAAAATAGATATTTCCTTCTTTTTTTTCAAAAAGTTTTTTAGTTCTGTTGTTTTATTGTTCATTTCCCTTAATATGAAAATTGAAATGAACAGTGTTGCCTGAAATATCAAAAATAATTTTCCTTAAATTGGCAACAATGTTAATTTCTAAACTACGGTGAACATGTTTTTTCAATATTACTATACTGTATTAATTTAGAGGTCGGTAACTTAATTAATACAAGTAAATATTTTAACTAAGATCATATTAAGTGCCAAATTAAGTGAGATCTAGACAAGAAAAGTTAAAACATTACCCAGTGAGACTAATTAGCCACTCAATATAGAGTATGATCTTGTGAAAGTTTAAATTCGATGGTATATTTTAGTATTGATAACATTATTTTTGTTATAAGTTTATAAATTCCTTAAAAAAATTAATTATGTTAATATAAATGTAAATATGCATAATAAAAATAACTGTAAAATAGAAGAATGATTTATTATGATATCATAGTTGTTACTTGTAAATAAATCTAATACACTTTACCCAAGGTATAATAATTTTAAGCCCATGATTTATAAAAGAGTGAATAATTCTACCACTGCAATCATTTGAGCCAATGATTGCACTTCAAATGGGTACTGCCAATAACTTTTGAAATATTTTTATCAAAGACACGTAAAAGTTGAGCAACGTTATTTGATTTATACGATAATTTCATATAATATAAAATAATGAATTATCAATAAATAAAAATAAATTATACAAGATGCCAATCTATATTGTGAAAATTAATGAAGATAACAGCAATGACATCACATACTAAGCATCGTATCACTATGCTTTTTTATTAAAATTATATATCTATTTTAAATACATTTTATTTTTATTAAAATTACATAAGTAGTATCAAAACTAAATTTAGGTTTAGATAATATGTAGTTCCTACATTGTTTGTTTGATGCAATTATACAATATTCATTTCTAGTTATTAAATTATTGAATATATTGTGTATAGTGTATACATAATTTATATATACGACTGCATGCATATAAAACATAGTAATAACTGATTTATTAAAATAATTTGTCCACGTATGTTTGCGTTAACTTTTAAACAGAAACTTTTGGATTATGAATTAGCTTACGATGTCTTATGTTTGAAGACATATGGGTTGCAGTCAATCATTTCAGGACTATTTAGTTTCACCTTAAATTATATGAAATTTAAATTTATCCAATAAGTTCATGAAGACGAATTTATAATATTTTTAGGAGAGTTTAGAACGTTAATATTATATTAAACCTAAATTTAGGTATTAGAACACCAGTGTGTAATTTTATAATACAGACTAAATTTTGAATATTAAATGTACAAGCGGAAAAACAATTACCGTTTCCGTTATAAACACAATAATATGTCTATTCAGTATTGATCAACTGAATATCATAATAAAATATCATGCCAACTATACCATTACTAAAATTAGTATAAATACGAGTTCGTAACAACTAATAAGTTTTTAATTTGTTTAAAAATTTAAGTTAAAGAAATTCAGAATAATGTTTTAGATTTTCAATAACCATTCATTCGTGTTCTTCTTTCAATACTCATTATGTTATATTTGTCTACATAAATATTCGGTTTTAATATTACATTATACTTTTTTTTTTAAATCATCTCAGGTTGTATCATGTACTATGTTTTTAATTTTATACATTTTTAGAGAATTATTAAAAAAAATCTTTTGAAATATAAGAAGTTTTTTTTATTTATTTAAATATTAGTATTAGCATTGATTTTAATATATTTAATTTTTTGTATATTTTAGTACCTATACATATATATATCTTTTTATATTTTGCATATTCTAAAATCAATGGTAATTAGTATTTAATTGACTGCAAAGATAGAGCAATACATATAAAATATTGTCATCAAATTTAATGTATCCACACATAAAATGATGACCTTCAGATCATATGCCAAGGTAAAAAAAAAATCCATAATACGTCAATACAAAAACATTTATAGAGGTGTTTTTTCTTTGATTTAGATTTATTTAGAAAGTACAGTGTTCGTCTTGCTGATTTCATAATAGAATTTAATAAGTACCATGGTACTTTAAATTTTATGCTCACACAATATTATATCGAAGTGGAACATAAAATTAATTAAAAAATTTATTCAAACACATGAAGACTTTCCAATTCCAATAGTATAAATTTCATAATATTGTAACTTACACTATTAATTACGTTTATTAAAATTTATTAGATAAGGTATAATTTTTGGAACATACCTACCTATACATAATTAGAGTCCTTATTAGTTTCCTTATATAATAACATATAATATACAACCGTTATTTAATGAATATACTCGTAATAAAAAATAATAATTATATTTTATGAAAAATTAGTAAATATTCATAAAAAAAAACCATACATCGTATGAAACTATAAATTAATTTTTCTTTGATGCTAAAAAAATATTTTCAAAAACGACTAAATAGATCAACGGTGAATCTTTTTTTTAGAATAAAAATTAGTTTCTTTCTTTAAAACAACTTTAAAAATCTTTTTTTTTTTTTAATCGTGATAAAATAATTAAACTGATAAATTAAAAAAAAAAAATACTTTCAGAGAATTCACTTTGTAGTTTAGTAGATGGCATGTAACTATAGTGGATTAAAGGTCAGATATATTTGATGACATTTTCAACGCAACCTACATTTTTTTCAAATTATTTTAAATCGCTTACATAATTTAAAATTATGAATTTTTCGGAAATAAATCATTTTCATAAACATTTGTTCTATTCATTTTAAATAATGTATCAATATAGTCTATGATTAATATGTATTTAAAGTTAAAATAATAGCATATTACGGTAAAATATATAGAAAAGCATTCAAGTATTTTACACTCCTAATATATCACATCTCTCCAATCTGAAAATGTTTATGAATTGTAATACACAAATCGATTTAAAAAAAATTATATGTTAATATTTTCAGTAAAATTATATTGAGTATAAATGTTAAATTGAAATCTACGAACATACATAATATCTTACTCCAATCTAATTTATTACATTTCTGATTATCTCTTAAGTTCAAAAAAATGTTAACTTTGTAAAAATTATTTTTAATTTAGATTTTTAAAATCTATTCTCATAATAATATAATTTGTAGGTAAATACAGTATAATTACATTTTAGTTATGTGAGTTATATCTTGTACTAGCTGAATTGGAGTCTGTAAATTGCGTCCTCCAAAAAAGATCATAGTCATATACTATATAAATTGTGGCCCATGTATTTTTATGACATATGTAAAAGGGGGCCCGGGTTATTCCGATTTCCGGTCAGCTGTACAATTTAAAGATTAGTAAAAAACTAATATTCTACGATGTAGATATTAGATTAAAAAGTTAGGGAACAAAGAGCAAGAAAAAAGACTGATAAAGAAACATTTATGCATGAAAAAATGTATGAATTACTAACAAAAAAAAGTATTCGGTTAGAGTATGTGTGAAATTATCTTATACATTTTTACCAGTTTCTTACTACAATTTTTTTTAGTAATATATTTTTTAATGATACGCATTTTTACCCAATACTTTATTACTAATTGTTAACAATACATTTTTTAATTACAAAAAAAAAATAGCGAAACCAATATTTTTATCCATACCAATATTGAAACAATTATATTACCAGTCCTAAATCTGAAAATTTGGAATGAAAGTATTAATTTTAATAAAATTGATTTCATACAAATTATACTTCAGTCGAAATTTATATATATACAAAATAATATATACCCAGTCCGCAATTTACGTATGTATAAAATATACTTGGGCCGTAATTTACACTAAAAATTAAAGATGGGACACAACTTTCAGCGATCCATAGGATCTTAAACAGCTCCCGTCTATTGTTTGCTTATTTATAAATGGCTTCCGTTAAAAAAGGTTTTACGAACAGGTAAATTCCCAAACAGCTCCCGTTAGATTACTTGTTAGGTAACCACAAATAGATATGAAGCGTTCCGCAATAAATTAAACAAAGAATTTAATTCTAATCATCCAAATATTTTAAAGGTTATTGACTTACTAACTAATAAACAATCTTAAACGCAAATTAAAGCTTTAAGTTATTTTAATACACCGAGATCGAAAAAAAACCAAGAGCTCGTCGAAAAAATCATGTACGAGTTTTAATCAAATAAAATAGCATGCACAGACTGTATAAAAAAAAATGTGCGTCATAAATTTACCCAATACAGTAGACGCCACTTATAAGACTCACTTTGGAACCAGCACAAAGTGAGTCTTATAACCGAATGAATCTTATAGGCGAAGTGGAAAAAAAATTAATTACGTATTTACAAATTTAATTTTACTACATATTTTTCTTTGATTTTAATACATTAACACATATTACATATTACATACTTTATTATTGAATAAATTTAATAGTCCCGACAAAAAAAATTAAAATTATAATCGTTATAATTATCTTTGCGATAAATGTGAACTTTTTTCTGCGATAAAAATTATTATACGTTATAAGGTACCAACAGAAACTAGAAATAATCAACACGAATATTATTTCATTTTTCAAAACTAATTTATTTCTAAATTATAACCAAAACAGTTTATTTTCTACTATTTATTTTACGAAATTTGAGTCTTATAACCGAAGTGTTGAGTCTTAAAACCGATTTTTTTTTAATGTATTTGGATACGTCCGGACCGTTCCATACGATTTTGAGTCTAATAAGTGACTGAACCTTATATCCGTGAGTCTTATAAGCGGCGTGTACTGTATATGATTTTTTTTTAGTATTTTTATTAATACATACATTTTTTATAATTTTTTTGTAATTTTTTTAACATTAAAAATTAAAAATTTTATATTAGACAATATCCTTTTTTTTATAGAATTCTAATAATCTACTTAGTGTACACCAAGACATTTTTTAACCATGCCTCTTTTGAGATAGTCTTAAGTCTGTATAAAGTGGGAAGGAATTTGTGTTGTAAAATACCAGAGTCGTTTAAGGATTTACCTGTTTGTTAGATCTTTTGTAAAACAGCAGCTGTTTAGAAAACGGGAGTTGAATGGGCAACGACCCTTCGCCAATGTGTTTTTTTGTCGATAAATTTCTCGGAACAATTCATATCTATATGCCGCACGGCACGGCGGGTATTGGTTGCAGGTAGCTGGAAATTCGGGCGGCCGGCACCTTGCCACAAAATACGTATTAATTAATTAATAATTGAAATTATTAACTAGTCCACTTATATTCAAAATTTTTTAGAATCTTTTCTTATTGCACGGTGAAAGTACTAGAAGAACTACTATTCCAAATTTCAAGTTCATAGGTTGAGCAGTTTTCGAAATACAGCGATTAGAGAATGAGGTATTTGGATTATATTATATATGATATCTATTTTAATAGTATCTGTATCACTAGGCTTCTACGTTAGGCGGTTAGACTAGGATGGCAAATTAAACTCCTTGAAGTAAATAATTAGCTTTCGTACAGCCCGTACAGGGAGTGGGTGACCAAAATTATAATACAATAACCAGGGTTGGCCAACATGAATAGATTTGCGAACCACGTAGATAAATAATACAATAATACCAAGAGCCAAAATATTTATATAATTTGATAATTTTTTATAACCTAATACCTAAAAATTAAAATTCATAATAATGAAAATTTTAATTTTGGAAATACGACGCGAGCCGCATCTGACAATTACGAGAGCTACATGTGGCTTGCGAGCCGCAAGTTGACCACCTAAGCAATATACACTCGAATTTTTTAACGAACCGTCGTGCTATAACTATATAATGTAATAAACAGATATATAAAGTATAATAAAATAAAAACAATAATAGTATACTAAGATGGGCGATAGTATACTAAGATATACTAAAAGACATTGTTTGATGTAAAAGATTGGTTCTTTGAACCTCAGCAATACTAATCACTAGAATTTAACGATCTAACAAATACACAAAAATGACTTGAAAACTCTAGAAAATGAACTTAAAAAATGACTAAAAAATGTACTTAAATGAGAAAAAAACATTTAATTTCAAAATAATAATTATTAATTATTTATTTTTATATTATTCAAAATAGGTAAAAATTTGTTTTAAGAAGTAAATCAAACAAATATATTCAAATTTGAGTTGACTATTCAACATATTATTTTTTCAATATCAATAAACTGGAGTAGGTGATTGAGATTACCTAAACAACACATATCAAAAAAAGCTTAAAATAAACAAAAATGAGATTAAATACACATAATTAACGTAATTTTTGTAAAAATGAAGTTAAAAATTCAATATAATGGATTTATCACAAAATAACAAATAAATATTAAACATTCTAAATTGTTATATAACAAAATAAATTTTGGTTTTGGTTATAACTGTATAGCACTTAAAAATCAAAATCTTAACTCTACTTATATCCTTGATAGACTCTGATGTCACGTATTCCACAAATTAACTAATACTCAGTAAGTGATACAAGATCGATTAGCTTCATTAAGAAAACGCCACACCTGCATGTTACATACAATATAACAAATTTTCGTTTAACAGAATGAATCCATCTTATGTTGTTATCTTTAATATTGGAGTCAATTTAACTATTATCAAAAGGCTTTTATTGATATTTTGATTTTAAACTGAGTTATAGCAATGTAAAATATTAAAACTTTAAAACGCTCATAATTCACTTTAAAATTATAATATTAATAAAAGCCTATGTGATGACCTACCTTTAAGTTTAATGATAGGTAAATTTACTTTAATGTTAAAGCTAACAACATAAAAAGGATTCTACCGAACGAAAATTTTCTATGTTGTATGTATATAAGACGGAGATAACAAATGCAGGTGTAGCGTCCTCTTAACGATTCATTCAAGCTTCCAAAAGAGTAGAGGTGTATTTCGATTTTAATTTTTATATAAGAATTTATTTATATAAAAATCTTCCTTGAGTGGAATTTCAAGTTTCTTATTCTACTTTGTTTTTGTTATGGCGTGAAGATGTGTTCGGAACCACAAACTAGGATTTTGAATTCTTTGACATTGCTTTAAACAATTTTTTGAAGGTTAAATTAGAAATAGTCATCTTGAAATTATCAGCGGACACCAAATTTAGAAATAATTAGGAGTGAAATTATATTCTATATCAATTGGTTCATTTGACTTGAGTGATTGGATGTGAGTTGAAACATAACTCACTGAGAACCAATTAATGATGTAAAAAATCCGGTTTTTTTGGGTATCCCATCATCGCCCGATTGCGGCCTAAAATAACTTTTTTACCTTTACACCTATTCCGTTGTGGCCTGTACATAATAGATAGGAAATAACATTTAAGTGGTTATTAAAACTAAATATTTATCTCGATTGCGTCCGATACGTATTTTAACATAAATGTAACTATCGTATTCACAATTCACACGATCATCAATATTCAGCGTAGTTATTTCTAGTCAATAAAAGATATAAAAAATGAGATAAACTGTAAGATTGCAGAGTTGCTAGGAAGTGAAACACAGTTGTATATTGTGCAGTAAGTGTTGCTTGGCTTTTCGTTTTATAAAGAATAAATGATAGAAATTTACGAAATGTTAAGCGAAAAAAATAAGCAAATATTAGTTATATTAAAATAAAAAAATTTTGATTTTATAAGTTATTAGAAAATGGAAAAAAATGGTGTTGTACAAATAAAAATTTTAAAAGCTTTATTAAACGATACAAAAAGAAATTTTAATAAGACGAAGTATCTTAAGTATTTACATAAAATTATTTGAATTTTAAATACTAATACGTCCAATACAGTATTTAAAATATTTACTTTATTTTATTAATTACAAGATATATTGTGAACTAATGTGTGTTTGGGCGCAATTGGGATACTTATATTTGGGTTAAAATACGACTAGGTACCTGAATTCGGACCGCAATCGGCCAACAGATTATACAAATATCTGAATCCAAAATTTAAATATGAATTATACGAACTATCCGAATAGCTTAAATTCTCAAATATTTCGTGAATACGTATAAAGTCTATAAAGGAAGGTTTAAAAAACATGATGATAGTTGATGCAATAGATATTTATTAATTATATTACATTTCATATCACTGAATGTAGACCATATCTTAGCAAGTATTAAATATTTTAATTATAACAATAATTTTAACATTTATAATAATTATTGAAGTAAAATTAACTATATTAGTAATTACTAATTAATTTCATATTATACAATATTTACACATACACTTAATAATATTTTTTTATAAATACATTTAATGTATAGACCAGTGGTCTCAAACTAAAATTACCAAAGAGCCATATATATTATTACGTCAAAAATTTACGGGAAAAAACACCTTTTTTTTTATTCATTTTAATAGTAAATCTAAAAAACAAAATCAATTAAAACAAAATATATTTATTGTATTAATTATAATAATTATGACAATAATATATATTGTACTGTGTATTAATTGATTTTTTAACAATAATAAAATTTATTTTTATTTTTGAGCTATGTATATAGATTATTTTTATCCCATTTTAATTATCATGATCTATGACCTATGTGATCATAGAAAATTCCCATTGCGAATATGAATGTCAAATAATAAAAATAAAAATAAATAGTTATTGTGGATCACATCGAAAGGGCTCACGGGCCACATGTTTGAGATCACTGGTATAGACAGTAGTCACATTTAAATTTAAGCATGTAATTATTTATGAAATACATATTATAATAATGAAAAAATAGTTATTTTATATGTTTATCTATTTTGGAATCAAATATTTTATTTAAAAATACTGGGACTGATAAATGAAATGGAGTCATTCCTATTTTTTGTTTGGGAAAATAATTGATGCGGCAATAGAAAACATACGTTCTGAAAACGCTGAAGAAGTCGATATACAAAGAATATTTTTCACAAAAACAGAAAATGAAGGACTTGTAAATTCACGTGATTTCCATCACAAACATGAATTATCAATATGATTTAACTTGTGGTTCAGTTAAGTACCTTGAAATTTTAATGGAATTATTCACAATAAAACATACAATACTGTATTTAATATAGAACTTGAAGTATTTTTATTTTCAGATATATTTCTACATACTGACAGTACATTTGAACACATTTTTTGTTTAAATTGTAGATTCTTATATCTTGGATCTCGCAGGCTTGAGATTTGTGATATGCTTACTTCCTTAACGATAGTTTTAATTTAATGTCATTACAACTATAGCGATCATAAAATCGGCAGGCGACATGTTGCTCGTTGAAATAATTGTTAACTAATTAAAATAAAATCTAATAATATGCACAATTAAATTAAGCTTAAATTACAAAAACGTAATAAAGTTGAATACAATTGAGATAATATTATAATATTCTCATCAATAAATAATTGCATATTGAGATAAAATTGATATGACTTTACTAAAATTAAGGAGACAAGCAATTATTTTTAAATTTTAAATCATACCAACTTAAATAAAGCACAGATGCATTTAAAATCTTAACACTAAGTAGCAAATATTTAAATTTTAAATATTTAAGCAACAAGTTTAAAGTATCTAGATTTTAGGATAATTCGGATTTTATCCGTCTTATAATTTATATATCCGAATTATTCAAATAGTATTAGAATCCAGATATTAGTGACACCACTAGATACAATAGCATTAAAATTTCTTGTTAGATTAATGATACAATTTCAGTGATTAATTTAAAAGGTATTTAAGTGATTTAATTGAGGCTTTTAGAGTCCTCTAAATACCAGTGTTATGGGCGGAATAAGGTGTCATTCAATATTTCTTGCAGCTGTGAAATAGGCTGTTCTGAATTGAATATAACCTTAAGTTAATATAGTTAATTTAATCCTTCTACTGTACCTACTGAGTTTCTTCCATTTTCAGAGTAAATATGGTTCAGGTAAAACTTTTCATTAAACGATAAGTTGGTAGTTGACAAGTCCATCGATAATTCAATAGGTACAGATTTTGATGCTAATCCATTGAATTAGTTATAAATATTTTTCAGTAAGGTGAAGGTAATATGTGAAATAAATTAACAATTAATAATATTATTCAATATATTCTATCAACAAATTAAAAATATTGTTTGTTATTTTAATTAACTCATAATTACTTCAAATAAATCTTAAAAAATGATTTCAATAAATAAAAATGAATTAAAAAGTAACCAAATCATTTGTATATAGTAAATTTTTATGTATTAGTTTCGAGATTAGTTTTAAATTGACGGTTAGACTCAACCGCAGCAATTGGTTTGTAGCCAAGGTATTGATTTACAGACTGCAACGCTGTCACAATTCAGATATTTTTTGTTTTATGGCAATTCACTGGTTTTTGATTGTTTTCTATGTAATACCTAGTTTATTCACGACATAGTAGGGTTTAATATAATTAATGTTGCTGCCTGTTGTTGCTTAAGTCTAAATTGTGTTCCAAGTTTCAAGTTGATTGGTCGTCAAATGAATACTTATACATATTAAATATTAATATTAATTTTAATGTATGAGACCTGATAGATGATAATTTACCAGGGGAGCTCGTAAACGTAAAGAGACCGTATGAAAAGGGTTTCAAGGCAAGTTAGAGAAGTTATTACAATTTACAAGTCTTAAATAGAAAAGAGAACAAGAGATGATATTTAAACTAGTTGATTATATTTTGCATCATCATTATACCTTAGCGGTAAATTATATAAAAGTGGGAATGACGGGGGCCACTTATGTGATACTCGATAAAATTACAAATATAAAAATTAATAGTTATAAGGAAGTCACGGTTGTATAAGTCAAATCACTTCAAAGTTGACTTTTCATTAAATGTTGATATTGGTTAGTGACGATGACGGCGACCACGAGAACGAGCGCATGTCGGCGAAGATGGCGGCGGCGAAGGCACATACGCGTGAAGGGGCAACAAGCGATGCAAAAATGGTATTTTGTTACCGGATACAAAGATTAGTTACGGCGATGTGGCAAAGGCGTACCCACATTAAATACACACGAATCGCAATACAATAGAAAAATAAATCGAGACGTTTATGAGAAAAGACGAACGGTCAACTGTTAATATCTATCAGCTAATTAGCTTTAAGTGTTCACACTTTTAGATTGAGAGTGAAGTGAATATATTATTAGGTCTATCTCAACAAAAATGGTTATTTTTCAATTCTAATAAAATTATAACCTACAAACAATCTAATACGATTGTCTTAGACTTTGAAATAGTTCATTAATCAATTAAAATTGTCAGTAGTTTTTACATAATTAGGTATACAACATGGCGCATATTTTACTTATGCTGGTGGATTAATTTTATAAATTCTTCATCATGTTTGTATAAATTAATTTATAATAAAAAAATTAATTAAATGCTATATGCCTATATACTATTTAAGTATATTGAATTTATGCAGAATATGTTATGCCTTTTAAATATCAACAAAAATTAGATCATAGGTATAAGATAAACAAGTATAAGTGAATTAAAGTTTATAAAGCTAATCATATGTTATTAAAGTGTAAACAATTTAGTACAAAATATGCAATTATTATTATATTGGAGGCATTAAATTGCCTTTCGTTTTTCATTACGTAGAACAATAAGTATCTTACAAGCCGCTAAAACTTTAAAGCAGACGTGTGCAAACCAACATAGATATATTATATATACATATATAACAGCAATAAAAACCCAAGTATCACTTAAGTGGTCAGAAGGTTTTAACCCGATATTTATTGTTGGTGAGGGGAAATAGGATGCGTTAGAGTCTTAGCACTTTTTTGGCATCGATGGCTATATAATATGTGTTGTATCACTTTCCTCGGAAAGAAAACGTGCTATACGCATTCAAATACACACAAACTTGTAAAAGACAAATGGAGCCCAAATATTCAGCTCGATCGTAGTAATAAGAGAGAAACGTAAACATATTAACAATTTATATAATATGTGTATAGCATAAATATAAATACACGTACGAGTAGGTACAAAGCGAATCTTTTAACATTACTTGGGAAATTATCAATAAATACACTCATTAGATTAGATTTATAATAAATATATAATTTTTAGATATTAAATTATATTATTAGTATTTTAATTGTTAATAGAGTGTTAACTATTTATTGTTTTATTATAGTCAATAATAAAAACCTTCTTAAATGTCACAAAAATGTTGCTAAAAAAATAAAGGAAATCAGTTCTTGTATTTTGTAACTTTTAGTTAAATTAAATAATTAAATAATATTATACTATGATTTTAGTTAATTAAATTATTGTGAATATAATGAATTACAAGAAAAAAAAACAATTATTTTTATAATTAAGGGAAAATCATAGAAAATGTGGACATTTATCAGACAGTATGTGGGTGTCTAACGATTTCAATACTTTAGTTTTTAGGTACTTTCGTTTTTTCAAGATTATTTTCTTAACTCCTTACCCTCTCGTGTATATAATATACTGTACCAGTGATGCGTAAGTGTCATTTGATCATCCGCGTGCGGAGGAGAGGATGACGTAGGCGTCTTGGTGTCTCGGCTCGAAAATCGCTGACGCACGTGCTCGTTTGTCCCCCTATGTGTATCTCTTTCACTCACTCTTACTCACTCATCCCATGGGTGTCGTTATCGTTTTGATATGTTTTGAGTTTGTGTATATGGATGGCAGTGAAAGGGATATTCATATATATATATATATATATATATATATATATATATACGTGGGAAGAAGAAAAATAAGAAGCAAAAAGACTCGTAACCAGAGACGGAAGAAATGCTGCTATTATTATTCGACGGAAGAAAATCGTGAACAGCGCTATATAATATGATGGCTTGCTATGGTGGAAAATAGATACCTTTCGTTTTAACTCTGCCGAAAATCACAATTCTGCAAGCAAACACAACCGGGTGGGGTGAGACGGAAAAACACTATATATAATATATTAATATATATATATATATGGGTGTGTATGTTGTTCATGGGACAAATGGCCGAGCCATCAATCCGAGACCGTCCACCACCATCGCCTATTCGATGTATATATATATATGTTTAGATACAACATGTGAAGGATAGCGATAAAAGAAGAAACTGAAAATCCGAGACGGCCCGACCGATCGTCCGACCCCACATCCGCTCAAAAACAATGTTGATTTCATTCGTTCGCGTTTCACGTATTGATAGTCCACACGGGAAAACTATTTTACCCTCGGTGGACTATGGCAGTGACGGAAACAAACTGCCAATATTCGAGAAATAAATCTGTTCACGGGATGTCGAAAAGTTCGCGGATCGACATCATAGTTTGATATTACCGTGAAAAATACAAACTGTCAGATTAGAATCTAATTCACAGCATCCTACAGCTTTATCGCATTTCACATCGTCGTGGTTATCCCGATTTTTTCCTATATCAAAAGATTTGCTACTCGCTCCATCATCCATACGCAAATTAAATGTCATTGAATAAATATCGAGTACTTACGTTCTTATAGTGATATATTGCATTTGTAGGTATATCAAATAAATGACAACAGATACGAGTGAATTTTTATTTAGAAAAAAAAAAATTTTAAATATTTATCAATGTTATATGATACGGTTAGGTAATTTAATTTAATTTAAATGATAAAAATACTGCAAAAAGACTTAAAGCAACACTCATAGTAGTATGGTTATGTTATTTGTGCAGCGGTTCCCAAACTTTTTTGATACAGGCGCCCTTTTTAATTAAGATTTTTTCAGGGCGCCTTTCTCTAATAATTATTAGAAAAAAAAATTAATAAAAACCATTAAAAATTGTAATAAGTAATATGAAAATATTTATTTATTTATAATTATACTTGATTTATACATATTTATTGAATCTCTTAAGATTTAGATCCATATTTATTTATAGATATTACATTAAAAATATGGATGAGCTTGCATATCACTTCACAGTGTGGCGCCCTTGTAAAGATATCACAGCGCACCAGGGCACCGCGTCGCACACTTTGGGAACTGCTGTATTTGTGGTTTGTTATACAGGTATAGTTCATGGAGTACACAAAATTAGTTTTGTTTTTGGTTTTTGAAGGTTCGACGTCCGTTTTCGCTTCATATAATATTCCGTTAATAATTTATCATTATTAACTTTTAGTTTCCTATAGCGAGTAGCGAGTAATGAAAATGTGTTTACTCGTACGAAAACTAAACACGTGATGATGATGGTAATATTAATAATAGATGGACCACTTAAAACTTGTATGCATCCGTTGTGGTGATTTACTATAACGCTAAAAGCACATTCAATTTAAATATCATTTGTCAAAACACACCACTTTCTGTCCCCGAGGCGAGTGAATTGAGAATACAAATGTCGACCACTGCCGTTAAAGATTGTAACAGTGACAGGTATCCTGTCTTACTTTCCATCATTGATAATATACCGTATCTTATATTTTAATATCGACTGCAATGCTATATCATTAAAAGAAATGTTAGTAATTATTTTATACGATATTATTGTACTTACAGGTTATAGTTTTCAATATTTACCAATTTAAAAAAATTACACGGTACCTACGTAAAAAATAATTATTGATTTATGTGAATAATATATTTATTTTTTTATAGACACTTATCGATTACGATGTTACACGTGAACATTATTAATGGCTGTATATTGTCGTTTAATGTTGTGTAATTATTTTGAACGTTGTGTGCGAGTGTTTAGTGTTTGTATATTATATATATTTATATGTATATTAATAAATAATAACGTACATTATTCTCGAGAACTGTTTGAAAAACACGAGATTAATCGATACACCATTACGTTTCGAAATCCCCAAATTGATTTATCTAGGGGCCCCAATATTATAATATGGAAGGCACAAAAAAAAACATGTTGGTCATTAATCGCGCGCGCAATATACACCTCACCTACGGTTCAATGATAAAAAAAAATATAAATATGTATTATACGTCATATAGTATACGTGTTATGTATAGGTATTATACTGCGCGCCTTGGTATATTGGAAAGCACGTCATAAAACCAATTAGCATATTATACACTATATACGAGGCGGGTTTAGTTTGTGTTCGCCGCGGCGGACCCTATTTACTCTACCTATTATATAATTTATATTATAATAGTCGTGAACTTGTAACTTTGCCACGCCGTGTTTATTTATGAGACTATAACGTATGCAAAATAATAATAATAATCATATAAAATAGAAAGGGAGAAAAAATAATAATAAATTATTAGTAAATAATAAATAATAGTAATAAAAAAAAAAGGTAATAAGCGGCTGCACTAATGATAACCGACGCCGTTACATCACACACACACACACACACGCACGCATGCGACGTATGCATAAATAATTACTGTCATTACGATATTCGAAAGCAATAAATTACGGCCGTAGGGACCGATAAAAAATATATAGTATGGTATAAAATGACATCGGAGCACGGTCTCGTATGTAATAATATTATACAGAGAGCGCGGAAGGACGTTGGAAAAAACATTATAAAATAAATAAGAAAAGAAAAAAACGCCGCGCGCTTGTTCAAATAATACCAATGCAGTAGCGATATAATTTAATATGATATATTATGTCATAACTATTAAACCTTAAACAATCCATTTGAAATCCCAACGAATGAACATACAATTCTAATACATTTCCTAAAATAATGGGCATTTAGTTTCCTCGTAATTGGATTGTTTTTATTTTTTTTTATTTTAACGAGCACAGTGATTTTAAAGCAGTATCATTAATGCGTTCTAAGAAAATATTATATTATTTTAGACTCCATAGGTGTATCGAAAAAAATATATAATTTATTATATTTTAGACATTTTATCACGTTACAGAACATTGGACTACTATATCACAAATATAATAATAATAGTGGGTAGTACGGAATATTGTGTTAGTAAAGCACCGAAAATAGTGACAGGTGAAAATACGTCATCGATTAATAATTAGCGTTTTTTTTTTTTTTTCGTAATCAGTACTTATAGTGTTTCTAAATGCACTCGCGTCAGGCGCACGTTCATATATAAAAACATCTGTAAAATAACGAATAATCATACGCATTTAATTTTCGTAAAAATAGTCTTTTGATAGCTTTTTCGATATTTTTCCAACTAAGCGCAAATAAATGAAACCGTTGTTGAATGATTGTTTTCTATATGTCGAACTGACGCGATTTTCACGGACTTTGCTAGTGTTTCGATTTTCAACAACAAAAAGGAGTTAGCTGGCCACTTCTGCTCATAGTTACGCGTCTGTTACAGTCATCAAATTATGTTATGCACTGCGATTAAAATGTGGATATCCGAGATAATATGATACATGTTATTATCAGAAAAAACACGTGGTACATAGCATACGCTATTTTATTATCATGCACCTACCTACAGCGCTTACTTTTTTCGTTTTTAGACAATTCAAAAATTCTGTTCAAAGGCCGAGTGTACCGGGGCTGTTAGTTTTTACGATCCGACGTATCGCGTCGTTTAATTTTATGTACACACGTAAATCATCGTTTCGGCTGCAGTCGGCTTGCGCCTCTGCTATTATGCAGCGCACACTGCACAATGCGTACGTTATATTATTATTCTTCTTATTATTATTGTTATACGTGTATAATACAGGTACGTTACGTGCCTATAATTCACCCGGGTTATTAATAATGTAATGGAGGCGCGCACATCCCCGGCGCGGTGCGGCTGCCGTTGTCGTAATCGAACGATTATAATAATATATTATTGTAGTACGGTGCATAATAATATACATTGTGCGCACCACACCCTCTTGCTGTGCGAATAGTCATCGACGTCGCGAGTCAAACAACCACTGTGATGGTATATGGTATAGCCAGTGTTTATAAGACACGGTGTGCGTGCTGTGTATTATGCGTGTCATGCGGGGTACTATCGACGAGAGCGACGGAGGCCGATATAAAATATAAATTGCCATATTTTCGACGTGTTCCGCGAACAGCAGTAATAATAATAATAATATAACACTGTACGCTCCGTATTGTTGTAATAATTTATATATATATATACATGCGTATTGCGTATACATATATACAACGTTATAATACCTATGTTATATTGTTGCCATAGTGTACATGCAATATATGCTGCCGGAGACATGTGCTACTACCCGGAGACTGCCGTTCGGCGCATTCCCTTTTACACGAACGACGACATGTACCATATTGTTTATTATCATAATATAATAAGGCGTGGAAAAAATTGAGAAAACGAACAAACGGAATCGGCGACGCGACACATGTAACGACGACGGGAACGACCCTCTCGAGAAGATGATGATTCGATATTATGTTTTCGTCGTAGGGTTTACTTCGTGTTTAAGTCAATAATACTTGACAACCACAAAGCCAAAATTGAAATATTCTCCACCTGTTATGTAATTGTAAATATTATAATATTTTGTTGTTCCATTTCATGAAATTATCGGTATCAATATATATATTTTTTTTAACTCGAAAGAAATTTAATATTTATTTTTTTTTTTCAATCGGACAATTAAATTGGAACTCCTATAGATTTTTCATTAATCTCAGTTACTATACAAGAAAAAAACTGTAAAGTTTATTTTTTATAAATATTAAGGTAAAAAACAGTGAGAATTATAATATTTGACACTATTTCTCATTTCTAGGTGCAAAGTATGTTAAAGTATGCTTTAAACTCTGTTTTATGTGGTGTTAAAAAACTTTACAACCGTTAACATTTGTTTATGCGATGCATTGTATACTATTACACTAGATCTGAGATCAATAAATAGAAACGAATTAATTTTAAAATTATAATTTGTATGGTGAGTTCAAAAAATATTTATTGCTAATTGGTGACCACTCAATCCTTAGCATAGACATTTGTGGATTTACTTTATTTCCAGTACTATTCAGTACAAAATATTGCATACCATGAACCAATAAATCAGGGACATAAACATTATATCACGTAATAGTATTATGCGACAAAAAGCATCAAGTTTACACGTAAAATATGTTGTATAAAATAATAGTTTTGTATTTATTAGAGCGCCTATATATAGACATTTGTTTATAGGAACAAAAAAGTTATTGATATAATTAAAGCGTACCGAGAACTACATACCATAAAACTTTATTAGCAAGGGGAAACAAGTATAAAAAAATGTGTCGAAAAAGTCGTAACGATTTTATTTTTTATTATTCGTAACAATTTATTATACTAATATGTGTTAAACAAAAAAATATTTATTTATATTTATAGTATGATTTTCATATTTTACTACACATAGCGATTAACACGGATATAAATTTATAACTCGTAAAACTTTATTTATATAATATGTATATATTATATAAATATATATAATGTATAGTATATTGTTATGGATAAGAATAGATTCGTAATTTATTATGTTTAACAAGTAACGATAATGTACATTAAAATAATCAGCAATATTATGTCGGTTATTTTTTTTTTTCGAGCATTTTAAATTCTTATTATATTAATATATCTAGAATCCTCTGTTTGTTTTTTCTTATTGGTATATTAAACGAATTAACTTACTTTATGACGAATACAGCTTAACTAATAATTCGTCTAGGTAGTATTGGTTACGAGCATATGCGTTGTTACTTCATCGATTGCGAAAATTACCATCGAAATGGATGATCTGTCTTGTTGTATTCACTTATTCCAATCAATAATATGTATATTATCTATCAATGTCGTAAAAAGTTAGAAATTGTATAGTTGCCAAGTTTTACGGTAATGATTTATGATTTATTATTATTTTTTTAGTGGCATTTTATTTTGCGAAATCAACCCACGGCGGAATTGTGTGCTCTTGCAAGACCACGTATATGTGTACAACATATATACGTTTCTTATTTGCCTTTATAACACTGATGGTGGTTTTTAGATGGCAGCACAGTGAGGATCAGATTATGCATTGAGTACATTTTTATAAACGTACGGATAAAAACGTATCAGATTGTATCGCCTGTAAAGTGTAAATAATATGATATGATCTTTTTTTCTTTTAAATAATTGCATGCTATAATAATATTAATAAAAATTTATAAAATCTTATATTAATATTTCGTTAATTTTATCTATTGTAATTAATCAGCGATAGCATGGCATAGATAACTACATTATTGCTAACGAGCACAGAACATATAATAAGCACATTAAATTGTTATAAAAGTTTTGAAAAATCATTAATATTCATGTGGTAATACTATATATAATATTTCAACTATACTATATTATATAAATTAATTATCAAAATATTATGTTGTTTTTTTATCTGTGAGTATATTATTATGTACATATTACACATGGTTGTTAACTGTATTTATTATTTAGTGTGCGGATGAAAATATATGGGGTAATAAGCAAGAATAAACGTGGCCTAAAATTCACATGTCCATGTTGTAGACTAATTTTCCACCAACAACCAGAATATAAAAGGACTAGGAGATTTATTTTCGTTATAAAACGTCACAGGTGATGGAAAAACGACCGGCAAAACTACCAAGGAGTATAATATGGAGAAACATTGTGGTGTTTATTTAAAGCGTAACACATCAATGTATAATATTGCTGCATATGGGATGACTAGTATCAAACAGAAACACTAACAAAAATATACCAGTGCCGCTTCGGTTTGTGCACATGATGTGTATATAATATATATAAAGACGAGGACTTCCGGTCAAAACGTCCACGTCATTCTCCGATCGCTGTGTATAAATATAGGCTAATGGGTGTATGTGAGAGGGTAAAAAAAAAAAAGATGCATATAAAAAACTAATAATAAACGTTAATTTTATGTTAGGTCCTGCTGTCACAAGCCAGTAAACACACACATACGCTCGCACGCATACACATACCTAACGTATTGGCTCGTTAATCATTTTACGGTTTGTCTTGTACACACACACACAAATACACACATAACAATATTTAACGTATTAACGCACACATATACAGATACAAGCATATACCTATTTTAACTTATTAAATGAGAGCAGGAGAGAAATAGCCAGAGAGAGAGAGATGGCGAGTGATGATTGACGACAGAGGAGTTTTTAAATTTTTAATCCTTTCCGTGTAATCACGTTTTCTTCAACATTAGGTGGTGTGCAGACGTGTTTAAAGTTGCCGCTGACGTACAAATCGCAAAAAATAATTCAACTCTGAAACGATATATTCCACTATGGCTGGCTGTTTGGCCTGCAGACGGGTACCCGGAGTAGAGAAAAAGCGATAAATTAAAGCTACACGGCAACGGATAGGTCGCACCAAGTGTTTTTACGCACGCGAAACGGAATGAAATACACACATTGGCAGACGAGTTGGCACATTTTATATGTACACCAGTTTTTTGTCGTTTTTGTTCCTCGGGGAGAATAAGGTACCAGGTCCGATCTAAAAAAGGCAAAATACAAAACCCGTATATTAGTATGTCCAGATCTGGATAGAGAACGAGAAAAAGACGGAGATAATAAGAGAGAAAATCATGGAATTTCGACAGTCTCGCGCACGTTCCGATTTGGAACGTGCTGCAAAAACGATACGTTTGAGTAATGAAAAGTGGACGTTAAATCATTAGGTCCTCTTTTATACGAAAAACGCATTGGCGGTTAGCGCGCGACTTGACGCGTGTACGGTATACGGTATACCTATAGCAATTATTCATCATGTCACGGCGGCGTCGCAGACGGGTTTTCGATTTCAGCTGCTGCCGGTACTAACAGTTTGGAGTATGTTTATGTGCGTGTATGTTTTGCGTGGGGTTGGAAAAATATAACGATAAGAATGGCAATTTGTTTTACGCGATCACGAATTTCTCGTGAAAATAATAATGCACAAGTTTGACTGGCGCGGCGTGTAGGTGTTTTGGAGATTTATAGTTTGTTTTCATTTTTTTTTCTGCTCTTGTTTATCACCCAGTAAGGCCGATCGATTTAATATCATCAACTCGTTTCGTCTGAGTGCGTATAAAATAAAAAATAATCATATTAATTTCACGTAGCGGAGGTGATGATCTTAGCGGGCCAGTGTGATTATATATACATGAATTATGGGTATACGAATGTAAAATGTGATTATATAGTGCACGATAGTTCAAGAGACGTTAGTATAATATTACATCATTTAGCAGTATCTGACATTGTCGCGACTTGCGACGAAAGCTCTCTACATAAATATTAAAGACGCATCGATTAAATTCAGTCGATGAGACACAAGCACGAAAGTTCTTTCAAAAACCATTTTTAGCTCACGTATATTATTATCATCGAAACGAATTTATATATTATAATAGTATACCAACACGCTGTACATGTTCTCGATTGTTCATACCATCACCGCACTCGTCACTCGCCATATTTATGATCGCAACCGTTAATTTTTAAAATGGCAACTAAAACAGTTGTTTATATATTGTTTTAAAATTTAAGTGAACCTATAAATAACTCGTACGAAAAATAAATTAAATAATCGATGTTGTATTTTAATAGGTACATGCAGGTTAGGTTAACCTAACCTACACGACTATGCAGTCGTGTAATAAAATGAAACAATAATAATACCATTCATGTTATTAAATTGTATAGTTATATGTAGTTACATTAGTATAGATTAATAGCTATAAAAACAAATAACTAATAATAAGCCTAACAGCTGATATAATTATATATGATGACGATGATGATTATAACAATAATCATCTCGCTAACTTGTTAGTATTTACGAGTAATGAGTATATGCTTAAATTAAATCTACAATAAAAATATTGATGTATGGAATCTTGAGGATTTTACAATGATATATATATATATACAATATGTGAACCTTTTTTTTTCTGGTGATCCGTAAATTAATTATTACTCTATTTATCAACAAAGTATATAGTCTGAATGAAACTTTGTGTAGGTTAATTTTAGATTTTCTTAACAATTTTGGTAATCATGAACAATAATCACATCAACAAGTGACAAACTTTAAACAATGTTAGAGAAAAATTCAGCTAGTTTGGTTTTGATAGTTCTCTGCTTTTAAGACGTCTCAAAGGCGTGGAGTTGATTCTAGATACGTATTGAAATTTCATCGTTCAAAAATGTTCTCATACCATTAAAATTTAGTCCAACAAAAGAAATGATTTGCCTAGATAATATTATTGAACAATATAATATTATAAATTTTAATAGACAATAAAAATTATAAAATTTAACTAAAAAAAAAAAATCCTACATGGTTTTATTATACTTAAATAATTGTATAATAGGTCAAACCCTTCTAATATAAATAATAACAGATTAAACTAGATTATACTGAACGGAAAATTTGCTATGCTATGCAATATGCATCTTATATTGCTAGTAGGTACCATAATGTATTTTCTACTTTGGAGACAACATATTATGCGGGATATATTGCCTTTTAAAACAAATTAATATAATTAAATTACTTAAAATTATACTTATCTAAGGTTCAGAATATTATACTATGAGATGCCGGTGGTGTTGTAAATATTTTTAACAATTATTAATTAAGTAAGTAAATACTTAGTAGTTTAACAAAACATTATTTTAACAATACTATAGTTCTATTACCTTCCTACTAAAAATTAAAATTTATCATACATATTTGATAGCTTTTAGTGCTTTTACTCTATAAAACATGTTTATAAATAAACTATTAGTTGTAGAGTAAATCATATTTGTATGTGGAGGCCAAATAAAAATTATAATTATTGTGTAACCCTCCATAAAATAATTCTTGGATATACGAGTATTAATGCTCCGTGTAAAATTGTTTTATTGATGTAGGATTTATTACTGTACCGAGTGAGTGGAGCCAGACAACGAGCCCCCAACATCCGGTTTCTGTATCCTGTCCGATATTTTAACTTTCAATTTTTTTTTTATAAATCACTGTTGCTTAAACATTTCATTAATATATATTTATATATTTATTGTATTTAACAGTATAATCCTACTTAATATATGTTATATTATTTATAAGCTCAATTCACAGAAGTCACTGAGAATTATAGGGTTTATTAAACGTACTTTGATCTATAGTTTAAAATCATAATGATGAAGTTATAATAATGGGTAAAATCCAAAAAAGATTACTTTGTAATACAAAGCTTAGGTTAGGTGAGTAACAAAAAATGTAAAACTAAGTTTCTAGCAAATACATATTATGGCTAATATAACATGTATAATGTATATGATAAGCTAATCAATAGAATGGTTGACTTTCCATAACTACAAGGAAACAATAAAAAAATAATGTGAAAAATCTATTCTTGTATCGCTAGCGTGAGACCTTCCAATATACTATCAAAATATCAGAAATTTAAACCTTAAACCTACGTAATTATAGGTAATATTGATAATCACTACTTTGTGCTACATTTTTTTTTTTTTAACACTATTTAGCTCTATTCACCACCGAGAAAAAATCTCTTATTGATGATACAAAAAATATACAATCAGAATAAATTTTAATAGATTATCCATGTCTATAATTTATATCTATACAATATTCTTAATGATATGCACTTAATGATTGATATTTAATTATTAAATGATTTAAAAAAAATGTTTTAACAATCTACGATTATGTATTCTGCTAAATCTGAATTCGGATTAAAAATACATGTATATAACGCAAATATGAGACTTTTATTCTGATTTATTTAATTACAGCCATTATATATCTGTTTAAATCGAAAACAATACGTTTATTTAATTACAATCAAGGAATAATTATTTATTTAATGTATAAATTATACAATTATATATTATAATATTATTTAATTATTTATTAAAATGTTTACCTCATTATTGACACGTACATGGGTACATTATTTCAAATAAACAGTAAGTTTAGACATTTATTGCCATCAGCCGTGTTGGAAAACAGACACTTTAAAGATTAGACAATAAATCAGTCCGAATTGTCCGCTACGGATGCAACGATTGCGTTGGAGCAGTGCATGGGTGATCAATCTACAAGGACGTATACGAAACAACACAATTGTAAGGTTTACTTAATATTTAAAAGGTAAAAGTGTAGCCTGGCAAATCACGGCGGTTGGCTTCTGTCACTAACGTGATCTGAGGTCAAGCATCGGCCGGGGTCGCTAGTTCTTCGGTGGGTGACCACTGACCACCCGATTTCTTAGCCATGCATTCCTGGCACACACATATGTGCACTACACGTGTTCCATCACTCTAAAATACTATACAATCTACCATACCCTCTCATAGCTAATATCTTTAGTTTCTGAAACTTAAAATAAAAAAAAAAAAGCTAAGACTAGTCAGGAATCAGGATTAATGCGTTGGTGTTAACGCGACTGACGCGTAATTAAAAAAGTGTAAATCGTAAACACTACTGTCAGTATTAATTTTACCGTGACCCGAGAGTTAGTGGTTTGAAATACACAAGATTTTGGTACTATATTATTACGATGTCCCGATAGGTCGTTTATTCGTTTGTGTTAAAAGATTTTTATTGAACGAAAAGTACGAGCACAGATATACAAACGTGACTATGCTGTGCATACGCATTATTATAATGATATACTGATAAATAAGTAGGTACATTTGTAATTGGCACTTTGATCAAAATATCATTACATTATATAACAGATGAGAAACTCGAAACTTTATAGATGTTCCGACAACAAAAAATCTTTATATATATATATATGTGTATATAATAATAATACAACATATTATTATAATGCGCAACACTCTAAGCAGACTCTGAATAAAACGTGTACCGCGGCGCTATAAAACGGTATGATATACAATATTATATCTATGCGATGTCATTATTTGTTATTATTATTATTATTATTATCATTATATCGAATCTTTGGTTCGGCGTAGATTGAAGGGTTATTTGCGTTAATCAAAACCTGTGTAGCTGATTGATGGTCCTCAATACATCTTTCCTCACTACAGTTGTATAACTACATCATTGTATGGTAATATCGTTCCATCCAGAGTGGGAGCTTAAACCATTAAAATAATAATAACATGGTGTATTGTTACCTACTTATTATCAATAGCGATGTTATGACTTATAATAATTATATAGAATCACGACATACCCACATTGTTGTATCTACAGGATTTTTGTATTTAAATATAGGTTTGTCGCAGTTGAGTTCCCAACAAACCCATACCTTATTGTTATTTTAGATATATTTTATTTATTTTTTTTTTTTTTTTTGAAACATCAAAAATTTGGTTATTTGATATCACAATAAGTTTTGATAACTTTGATAATTTCGAATTTATTTTGGTAACATTTATATAATAATCAATTCTATGTTGGGATGTATAAATATTTTTATGATATCATATTGTTATTCAGAAACTTTGATATTATTGTATTTTAATTTAAATAAATTCAGCTATTACTGTTTCAATTCCTGTGTACATGGGTCAACCAGATTAAATTTGTTGTTACATGTTCAAAATTAAAAAAAAAAAAAAATGATATACGTATATTATATCATGAATATTTGTTTGAAATGCAAACGAGTATGTAGGTCAAACACAATATTATCAATTAATGTATAGATGTATATAATCATGACATAGCTATCAAAAAATGTACAACCTATCATTATCTGTAAATCAACCGTTTTTGAAGTTCATTTTAAATTTAACTAACCTATGAAAAGTGTATAGATAATTTAAAATGTTTGTAGATATTAAAACTTGTAGTTGTTATAAAAACATAAATTATAATGAATCGATTTATTTTTTATATTAACATTAAATTTACGTTTATACTTTGCGTTAATGTATGCTGCACACCATAATTTTATCTATTTTATATTATAAATATATTATAATTGTATTTATAATATTTGCCAATATTGAATATAAGTTATTGAAAGTTATAAATTAAACTTACAAAAAATTAAAATAACGTATATACATAATAAGTACAAAAATTATTTATTTAACCATTTTTCATTTTTTCTTAGTAAATAACAAAAAAATATATATAATAAACAATTTTGACTTAAACATAACTTTATCATGATAACCATACGTATCTATGATGTCACCTAGATACTTACTAACTATATAGATACACCATAAACCGTATAGAACAATAGATATATTAACGTTTACGTAGATAGAACTATAGAAGTATGTAATATTTATGGAAGCTAATGATATTGTCTATCAATGACCATGTAGTGAGCGTTAATGAAGAATTTTTTAAAGATTGAATCTTAAATAAATTTTGAAAATAATTGAAAGACAGAGGATAATTATAGTGTAGCAAAAAGTTTTCAAAAACTATGCATTTTTTTTTTGTTTTACAAAACTTAAAATAATGATAATATCTTATTTTATAGTTGTACTTTATTAATCATTATAAACGATATATAATGTGTTATTTTTTTGAAAATGATACGCATTATATTTTATTTTGACTTGGGTAATAATAATATTATCGATGGCCGTCGGTCTCTGAAATTCTACTTCTTTTTTCCCAATCGGCCTTTCTTGATTTCACCACGCTGAAATTTTAATATTGAGATACGCTAATTTTTGACGGCGAACGGCCTTCAAACGTCAACATACACGACACAGTATATAGGTAGGTAATAGGTATAAAGTATAAAGTATAAAAAACGTTTAATTTTTTGAGAGTGAATTGGGTCGCATTTTACATTCGGAATGATCTATTACAACTATTCGGCGACATAAATTGTATAATGATATGTACGTCAGACAAAACACAATAACATTATCGAAACGTATACGCTGACTATATATTATTTTAACGACCTATAGCGGGTGCTTATTGCACCAGTCACCAAGTATATCTCTGTGTAATAATTGTTATTATCTTTGACTGCCACCGACCGACATAATAAATTTATAATAGGTATGTATACGAATTGACGTTTCAGTGTCGCCGGAAACTATTAGATTCGTTTCCAAGGACTTATACTACCATTGGTTTTTTACCACACACAAAAAAAAAAAAAAAAAATTCTGGACGACCGTTTATAATATGAGGGGCGCATAACGCGTATCTGCAGTACGAGCTGTATATGATATTTTCTACCTATAAGTAGTGATAGATATAATAATATTATGAAACTTGCCACTAATCTTAGATATTTCGTTGGATTGTAAGCAGCAGCAGTAGCCTTAGTCTGGGATTTTTGAAGCGTGTTATTATTACTTATTATATTATATGTCGTATATGCACGTATTATTACCAGCCGACAGTTAAGGCGGCGCGTCCTCTGGGCACGCATCCATCATTCGCGCGTCGTCTGACGGCGGCCTTAAAACGTCCACTAATGCAAAGTTAATCGACAATAATGCTGTCAGATAAAATCTATTTTTTTCTCGTATAGTGTTTTCTTATATTTTCAGTTCTGTCGCTGTAATAAAATTTAAAAAAAAAAATAAATTAAAAAAAAAAATGCGGTGGCGTACATTCACTACGACGACCGACATAATAATAATATAATCATATATATATATTTATAATAATAATCATATGTTATGTGCGGTTTCGCGTTCTATAACACACAGCTGTCATAGGGCTGTCACAATTGCCGACATAAATTCCAATTAAAATCACGCTCTGACGTCGTTTTATCGTTGATATATAATATGTAATTTTTTTTTTTCTACTCGCCAGTCGTGTTTTCCTTTCCCTTTATAATAACGCGTCAAGACGTTTATAAGCGATTGGCTTATTAAAGATTCGACCATAAACCGAACTCGTTAAAGAACGAGACAAATAAAAAAATAAAATTGATATTGTATATATGAAGATAAAATAATAAAAATATGATATTGCGTTGTGTTGAAAACTTCATCATTTTTGCAACGTGCACGTCTGCAAAGATATCGTCCAATTAAGTATCGGAATACTGGTAGCGGAAATTATTTGAACATCTCTTTTTTTCCAAAGAAAAACATCGTATAATATATATGGACAGGATGTGATCAATTATTATTTATACCTTTGCAAATATTATGTAATGAATTTATGATAGATTAATAGGTACCTCAGCTGCCGACAAAAATATATTAAATAATAACATTGCCATTATGTAATGTATTAACCGCTGTCAAATTATATAGAAGATTATTTTTTTACTTCGACTGTTTTTTTTTTTTTTTAATAGTAATCATTGAATTATTGATAATTATTATTTTCATATCAATTACCACCATACACGCTTTCAATAAGTAATAATATAATTATATTTCATATTAGATAATCAATCTCATGTCTATAATAAGTTCACTTTGATAACACATTAACATTGATTTATTTAATTTAACCGAATACAGCTTTATTATTTATAAGATTTTAATACTCAACTACAATAAGTACATGGACATTTTATTAAATAATATATTATGAAACGATATCATTGCATTTGAAAGACTATTTGGTTATGTACAATTTTAAACAATACTTACACTTATACACTTATATAATAATAAAAATTAAAGTATAATACAGTCAAAAAAATTATTATTAAACTATTTCGGTAATTTTTCAAAATTACTAAAGAAATATTCAAAATTATAAAGAAAGATTATATTAAGTTTTAAATTCACTTTTTTTAAACAAATAAAAATATCAAAAAATTTAGATTGCTTACTTTTTATTTAAATTCAGAATTTAAAATTAAATATTAAATATATTTATTTATTTCTTTATCAGTTATTTACAGAATATAATAACAAAAAAATGTGACTTTAAGTGACAACTACTAACGTACTATCCATTTCGTAAAAATGGAAATTTTTTTATTATATTTGGTGAAATACGAAAAAAACTATCGAATGTTTACCTACAGTTTTATGAAATGGAGACAGTCCTTTATTACGCAATTTTTTCATAATTTGTAAAATATTATAATTCCTATTGAAATCATATCTAAAATATTGTATTTATATATTGATTTTTTTCATAAAAACTATATTTTTTCTAAATTATTTTATGTTTAATTTATATTATTACAATTAATAATATTAAATGTTTAAAAAGAAGTTTTGCATTTTGTATAAAATATAATTTCACAATATTATCAGTAAAGTTGATAACTACCTATTTTATTACAGGTGCATTAGTTTGTTACTAATTATTACTTATATACTAATTACTAGTTGTATCTTTATAATATTATATTAGTTAGTAGTAGATACTTATTTAATATGTCAGATAATTACTATCGAACGTATATTTTAAAATTTACTGTTGAATTTTGCATGTATATTTTTTTTTTCTAATATAATTAAAACGTGTTTGGGAATTGGTTTAAACTATTTTTTTTAATATCTATATTTCATGATATATTATTAAGCTACACGATATTTGCAATGTCTTGATTACTGTATTTAATTAAAATTCCTTTGTGGTGACTGTTCACTTAAGTCTTAAATATTATTATATTATAACCATGGTTTTCAATTATTTATAATTAGATTCATATATTCTAAAATATCTCTCTTAAATCACTATTTTTTTTTAAGAGCTTAAATATGAATAAAAATGAAAAATCGACACTAAATGAAATGTTATTTAAATAGTATATATTTACTTTTAGCAATTGTATTAGAATATAAAACCAATCCCCTACAAACATATTTGTATAATATTGCAATGAATAAAAATATTTATATTTATCATTTAGTAAGTGTAAAATATTAGACACAACTTTAAGACATGTTTAAATGAGTTCCCATATTATATTGCTTCAAATAGCAATTAATAATAATAAATAATGTTTATATGGTTATCTATTAATATAGTGAAATGGTTTTTTAATAAATATCTAAAAACTGTTTTCAATAATAATATTTTGTATACTAGTAACAGACTATTTATATTTTGTATTTTAATACTTAATTACTAGTATATTGTAATATGCAATATAAAAAACATGAAATAATTATAGAGGAAAAATATTTATTTTATTACAAAAAGTCATTATTGATAGTTAATCTAAATTATATAAAGATGCTGATCCGTTTAAAACTAGAATAAAATATAAATATATAAATAAATAAATAATATAGAAAAAAATAGTTATTTAATATCTCTACTATATTGCTATTTTATAGTTACCTAATATACATTATATAAGGTGAATGGCTAAATTATAAAACATTGTTTTAATATAAAACTACAGTGGATTTGAAAAAATAAGCAACTAAGTGCTTATTTATTAATTATTATACTTCATAAAGTGTAAAAACATTTTATGAAAATTTTATTTTCATGAATTTCATTGAGAAATTAATGTGATGCAATTTTACATTTCAAATATTAAATAACTTAAATAACAAATTAACGATTCAAACTTTTGCGAGATTTAGGAATCCTTAACTTTTTCATAAGTGCTTAACGACATGAAACAAGATCAAATTTAATGGATATTGCTTATTAGGTATCTATAGAATATTTCTTATATTGACGCTTCGATGAAAATGGATGTCAGCATTTTTGGTTTAGACAGTATTGTCAATGAAATCTATACAATATATTAAATTTATAATCGAAATATGATTGTGTATGCAGACAGGAGCTTTATGATGTCTACGAGCTTTGTTTAATCCTACAAAATCAGAGTGAAACTAATTACGGCACATCACAATATATAGTATACACACGTACATGACAGTCGTGTTATGCATTTTAATTGAAATCGAATGAGCGTGAAAATCTTCATCACAGTTGTCGGTTTGTATATTGCACACAAATCAATATCTTATAATTCTGAATTCTGATATTTAATACAGGCTCACTCAGAACTTTGTTATTTTAGTAAAAAGAATAATATTATGGGAATACATAAACCATTGAAGGAATATACATTTTGTACAATTATATAGTTTATTATGTGTTATTATGAATTTATAAACTGCCAATACATATTAAACAGTTTTAACAACCGGAAATAAAAACAACTGATGGAGCAACATGATATGAATACCTATATCTTATAAATATTCAACAATATAATATATAATATAACAAACACTATATTTTTATTTAAATAAGATATAAACATTATATCGATTTATACGTTTATATAATATAGATACAGATAAAGAGAAAGACATTTTACTTGTAACTAATATTCAAAACTATTTGAAATCGCAAAGAAATAAGAAAACTCGAATACGACAAAATTATAATTTTATTGTTTCTAATATAATTATTTAGTAGTTTTTTCTTATCAGTTAGCCGTTTATTGAAAAACTCTGAAATTCGTTAAACGATGTCTCAAAAGTATGAATAATATAAAATTTGTTTACAGTTTATAGGTTAATACCAACTATATCAACTAAATTAAGTCTTCTGATAGAAAAAAAATAATATTAATTTTTACTAAGTCCAATTTAAATTAAATTTATCTAGATTAGGAAATGTGTTACCTAAAATAACCATAATATAATTTGCATGATAGTTATTTAGATAAAATTCTCAAAACTTGACTAATGAGTAATGATTATATAAATTAATTTTAGTTAAATATTATATCATATTATTATGCACATAATATATAATAATACTATTTTATTGTGAATTTGAAAATATTATTTTATTTTATTACTAAAAAAAACTTATCTATTATTATTAAAATAAAATAAATATTTTTGATAATACGAACATAATACTAAAGGTAATAGTATTGTTAAATTGGTAATATATTTGCATAAACGGAAACGATACAATTGATTATAATATCTTTAATTTTTATGAGTACAAGTATACTTGTTCGATAAAAACATATGAATTATTATTTCAGATCTATAACTTAAAATGAATTATGAATATTGGTCATTTCATTTATATGTATTATGCACATGCTATACATAAAGGTAAACTAAAGCATAATATGTAAAATTCATAAAGTTAATGTCACGGCAGTTTTAATTGTGTTTGCTGACGTCTGATAATTTCCAAACAAAAATACTCATAAGTCATAAGTCATAATTGAATTGAATAAATTATTATTATCAGTAATAATAATTATTCTTTTTGTCATAATATATGCACATCGATCAGGTATTAATTAATTATTATAATTTAACTAACTTGACCCATTAAAATTATACATTAATATACTACATATAATAAATTATACATTGCTGTAAATAAGCAAACACTTTTAGTTGTGTAATAAGGTCGAATCGTGACTATATAATATATATTCTATTGACCAGCGTTATAGAATATAAAAAATAGATGTTGTAGTGAATTTTCAACTTGAAAATGGTAATCGTTAACAACCGCCAACAAGTTATTCAATAAACTTCATATGGTCAGAATAATAAATTATCTTATTTACTGAAAATTCTTCATAGAATTTTGTTAGTACAAATTAAAAATTAAAACATAGTATGTTAGTATTTTTAGTTTAAATAACATTTCGTTAAATTACTTAAGAACAACTACAATTTTGTTATAACACACGTATAAAGGAATTTATATTACACCAGAGATTATTTAAATAATTCATGTCTGTAATAAATTATAAATTACAATTCAAATAGTAGTTAAACTTTTTAATCAATAACATGTAACATGAAAAGAAAACGGTCCCGCAAAAGAGAAGATAAACGATAGCCTCGTCACAAATCCGCAACACTTCATCCACCCTCTCATTCATTTGCACGTCGAATGTAACAGATTTCTACAAGCTAATAGATTAACTGTGTGTTTTTTCCCCGCCGTCTCCACTACTGCCGTGGTGTACACGACACGTGGCTGAGTTGATTGCCAACAGAGTGTTTCCATTTATAAACCCTCGTCGAATGTTTAGCGGCAGCGAGTTGAACTTTAGTAAATTAACCGCGTACAAAACGGCTTTTGGCCGAGGGACAATTCTGTATAAAGCACTACCCCCGCTGTAAAGGGTGCGGGACGAAAGTTAACCTTTCCACGGTCCGGTCGCCCGGCATAAACAACGTAATTAATAGACGTTTGGTAAAAGCCCTCCAGGCTGCGGTGGCAGTGAAGGTGGAGCCAGCGAACGAGAGGGAGGTTTTCAATTTTGTAGAGGAAAAAAAAATCATTTCCTTCCATATCCCTTCCTACATACACAGACGTATAAACGGCGCACATCCACACGCGCACATCCACACGCGTGTGAGTATATAATATCATATAGATGTTGTCTTCGTGTACACGTCGTCGCCAACGGTGTGCGGCGACAGAACAACACACAACAAAACCCTCGCGAGAATTTATACCCCAGACGATTACACACACACACAACGATATGTATAGTTGTACGGCTATGTATACGTGTTTATACGAGGGTGACGGCGCGCGCGTGTGTGTGTATAGTTTATTATTACACTGGTCCGTTTACAGGGCAATTTGGAAAGGCAGGAAATCATAATTCACCGACGCGGGAAATGCTAAAAGCTTTTCCAAAGTCCTCCCGGTCATGTACACGCCCGCCCGTCAACCCCTGCCCGCAGCCTTTAGGGACTCTACGCCGCCCGGTATAATAATAAAGTGCAACGCTCAGTGTGAGCCCGGACGACATACAGAACGCCGGAAAATTAAGTTACGGTGACTACACATAGAATGCGACCAGCACAATGGAAACAAAATATTATTATGTATTGCTATTCCGGTCCGCTGGCTTTTGGGAACCCCTTAAACGGGCACGCGTGATATTATATTATCATCGTGTACTACAGTGTTTATTATTCTGTGGTGATTAGATGGCACATGATAATATAGTACAATATCTGAACAGTTCCGCTTTAGGTTTGTCACTTAAGTATAAAATATTAGTAGTTAAATTATGTATATATATATATATATATAATATCTACATACACATAAACAAAGTATTTTATATTGTATTTGTATGCAGTAGTATTTACTACAGTAGATACTAAAATACGGTGATTGTATTATATACATTTCTAGTTAACGAAGATTTCGAAGGATGGAGTTGATTTTTGTCACTTGCCCGCGTTATAATATACGATAATGGCTTCAATAAAATATACGAACAAACGGTCAAAACTAGTAAATTATAGAAACAAGTCGGTGAACGACACTTGTAGTTACCTCTTCTACACGAATAATAATATATTTAATGGACTGCTGGGATTTTATACGACTCGATGGTGTCGTTTTACTAGCCAATGGGTTTTTTAAAAAATAATATTTTATAAATTACGACGTTCAATGTTGATTTTAACGCGATAGTGACGACTGAGCAATTATGGACGGATATTAAACAAAACGGACACATCATTAATTGTAAACACTCGGAATACAACTTTTTGACACAGATCATAAAATTAAAATAATAATTTTATGTTTTTATTTGTGAATCTTAATACGGTGCATCACAGCAGTTGGCGATAAATTTTCTTCGTAATTTTATTATTGATAAATTATAAAAAAAAATCTGTTATGTGTTAAAACCACATTTATATGACTAGTCAGTTTTTATATAGTTGTTTTTTATTGATTAAGTAAAGTTAAGATTATTATTTTCGTTTATCTAAATTTGAATAAAAATTTAAAGCTGAAAATTTTTTAAGAAGAAAAATGAAATACTACAATAATAGATATTAGTGGTATTTAACCAACTCACAATAACATTCGTTTTATTGTTTGTAAATCAATATCGTTATAATTTATTTAGAAATGGGTATCATAAAAACAAACGTTTGACGAAACTGTGATATTTTATATACTATTATAAATATATATATACATGGTTAAAGTAATGCGTATTTACATGCCACAATTGAATTAAGCTACATTTAATTTTACCACGAAACATAACTAGATTACATATTTCTTAATCAAGTAAGTATATTAAGTAAACATATTTTGTTTCTAAAATTTTGAAAACAAATAGTGACATAAATATAATATACAAATTAGATTAAATGACTTTATTATTCTACAATATTATTAAAAAAAAAAAAAAAAAACAAGTAAAACACTACGATGCTGGTAAAATAATACAAATTGTTCACAATTAACTAAAAAAACGAATTCAATATAAAATGTATTCCGTCTATATTACTACTAACTATTATTAGGATAAAAATATGACACACTTTATGTATAAATTAAGAATTTAACGACTAGCTAGGTAGTCATTATGAAAATATTTATAGGACTAAGAAAATTTGGTAGCGTTATTTACATAATAAATGCTCGTATCGTGTGCTATCTACAAAGTTGCTCAGTCTCTTTTCGAACAATAAATAATCGACATTTTATTATATTAACTTGCTTACAAAACACATTCATGAGTCGAATACAATCATTTTCTTAAATTAATGAAGAATGTACAGTATTTTAAATAATCATGACTAATACATAATAACGTAAATCATAAAAACAATTTTATTGATCCGGAAACAGGAGATCAAACGCAAACCATAAAATTTATTAATGGCATATGAAAGTAGAATATGAAGGTGTAATATGATATAAACTATCATAACGGTGTCACTAATTTACTTAAAGAAAAGCGTTCCATGCATCCATACAATATAATTGCTTATAAGTTATAATAGTTTTATAACACCATCTAGTTAGTATATAATATATATATATATATATATATTATATCTAGTAGATGACATACGATACTGTTACCAAAAATGGTCTTCAAATCACTGGATATATTGTTTCATAATTTGTTTAAGTTATACATTTAATAGTAAATTATAATTAACGGATTAAGTTTAGAAATCATTCGGTGAAAACCAAGAATCATAATCGGTTATATTTTTGAATGCAATTAAGATATAAAAACTAATAGATAATTACTATTATAATATAATTTTTGCTAATAAATATAAAAAAAAAAAAATAACCATATTTATAAATTACTTTTTTTTATAATATATTATCTACAATGACTCTGAACTGCAATTTTAATCGTATAACACTGAATAAAGTATAATGGCAGTTTAAGCCCTTTTTTTTATTTAATTACGATGATAAAAAAAAAAAAAAACAGACCGCATTTACAGGAAATAAATAAATGTTTATTTACTGGATTTGAAGGAAAACCACTCCCCTAAAAAAATATAATAGGTAATAATAATACACAAACAATCGATCATTCTGTTCAATTTTTTTGTATGTACACTTATTGATATTACTATTACTATTACTATTATTATTTCCCTCACGTCTGAATTGAACTTTCTGTCAAATCAACTTAACGATTTTTAAATCAAATAAACAATATGTCTAACAGAGTGAATGTGACAATATTCGTATATTGGCGTATTTTGATCATATAATACCAATAATTATAGTAATATACTGTCGTTCATTGTTTAAAACAAAGTTGTCACGATTAAAAATAACGGAAATGCGGAAATTTGTTTTTTTTTTTAATTTCAATTTATACGTTAAGAATTCCTAAACATTTTTACCTTTTTTACGTAGGTACGTAGGTATTATATAAAATAATAAATAAGTTTGAATATTGTAAATTATAACTTTTATACCTACGTATCTCTCGTATGGATAAATATTATTTTACTGCACGCAATATCTATGTATTAAAAACAACTATATTATTATTCTATGTTGCAACAAACTTTATAGTCTGTCTATTCAAAAGAAAAAAGTACATAATAATTATTATATTATTAACTTATTGTGTAGAAATTATTATTAGGTATAACCTACCTCATATTCCTACAAATAAAAAGTTCAATTTTACTAATTATTTATATTTTATATTTAATATAATATCTTTACTTCATTTTAAACTTAAACCGATAACATACATTTTACTTCACGCTTACAATAAAATTAATTATTATTAATATAATCTCACAACACTCGATTTTCATTCATTACAAATGATTATTTATTATTATAAATACACACACACACACACACACATAGTGGTCCAACTAATCATTTGTTGTTTCGAACAACAATCAATTATATATTCTATAGACTCCGTGTTGCCTTTGTTTGAGTGTATCGATGTAGTAAGTTTTGACGGACGTATTATTTCTGTTTTATTAAATATAAAATACAATAGATTTATTATTAGTATATTAGTTATAGGTGTTTTGAATATTGTCCGAGTTGAATGTACATTTTTTGTTATACTATTTTTATCGAGACACAATCAGGTAAGAACTTATTAACTTATTATTTTTGATTATTTCAATATACATTTAATGTTTTTACACTGTATTTATCGTTTATTCGACAATATTTGGAATGAAACGAAATAAAAATAAATAAATGGATCACACATCACACAACTAAATTATTTCTTAATTATTAAGGATGCAACATTTAGTAAAAATTATTTTCCGTATCTGCCTATTATATTTATAATTTAATTATAGTAAACTCAAATTATATCCGTTATCGCAAAGATCGAAATCTTTATCTATAGAATCTGTTTATTTTATCATCCTCATTCGTAAACCATAATACAGGATTAGTCATCCAATATTAAATTAACACAATTTTAATTCGAAAAACAAATGGCCTTTATAAAAGTATTTATCTATTTCATGCTGGTGTTGTTTTCATTTACAATAAATGGTAGTTGCAAATGTGAATAAACTGAAAATTTCCGGTTATTTTTACATTCAAAACATAACTTGAAAGTTATCAAGTAATTTAATTACTGTTGGATTGGTGTGTTGATCCAACCTTAACTCGTATTTTCGGGCAAACCTATTTATCTCACGAAGGTTATTGACAAATTTCGGTGGATAATTTTTGTTTCTGCAGTACTGGTAGTTGATATAATTATAATATTAAGAGCAATGTTTTTGAATAGTCTCAACGTTAAATTCACTAGCACAACTCCACATTTGAATTTCAGAAGTTTATATTAATTTAGTTATTGCTATGTATAATAGAGCTTAGCTTGTGAAGTTTAGTTCAGAATGTTTTCTGACCAGCTAATAGTATACTCATTTTCTTCTTAATTTGTAAGCGTTTTTTCTGATTTTTTTTTCTTTTTGCACGGCTACTAAGAGTTGTAGTGTAATGTTAAATAGCTTATAAATTTCCTTAAAAATTGAGCTATAAAACGTAAAAACAATTTTTCAAAAAAAAAAAAAAAAAATCAAACAAATTCTTCAATTTTGTTATATAAGTATTGTGTAGATTATTTTATACTTCGTATAGAATTTAAATTCTGTGCGGGGCATTGGGTCTATTGATTTTTGATGATTTATCATTGCATTCAAACGTACATTATACGTATTGTACTAACTCTAACTTATTTAATGATGAAATATACGCGTAACCTACTTTACAACAAAGCGAATATCTACTTCTCCCTTTTTTTAAAATTAGTTTTAGTAAAATTTCAACCAACTACGACGGGATCTATGAGCTCCGAGTCTCCCGGCACTGAAATGTTATTTATTGAGCTTTGATATTTAGATTTGATTGATGGAAGTCGGTATACGCGTACCTTACATATAATTACGTAATAATACGTTAAATTTGCCCGATCACCTCACAAAAGTGATTAATTGCGCAAATGTAGAGCCAGCGAGTTTTCAATGGTACTGCTCTAGCAAAACGACTACAAAAATAACATATTGTACCGATAACGTATATTTATCATGAGTCATGACCGTCGAATTTTATATTTTTGACAGGCGGTACATAATAGTTTCGGAAGGAATATTATTTTAAATACGATATACCTAGAATTATTTTTTTTTTTTTTTTATGTTCGTTGAACATTATACTCGAGAGAATTATATCATTTGTATCTATAGATACTATATCATTATTATTAACACTTCGCGCGCGGTAGGTAGGTACCTACCGTCAACACTGCAAGACGTCGTACCTACACAGCAATATTATCGACAAACGATTTTCCACAATGTAATAATAATAATATGTCATATTATTGTTATTATTATTATTATTATTATTATCTTTTGCGAGCATGGAGCGAGTATCACATTATCGTGGTACATAATAATATAACACGACGTAAGGACGAATCGTCCACAAACGCCGTCGTTTCCCGGGCAGTGCGCGCGCGTGATGATATTATTATTGTTTTACGTACCGCACAACGATAATAACACGTCGCGGATACGGCGCGGGGTGATGATGGCCGACGGTTGTCACAATAATAACAATATCATAACAGTTGTAGCGGTGTCGATCAGAACGGTCGGGTGAGATGGCTGTGGCGGCGAGGGTGGGGGGAAGGGGGAGACGCGCGTTCGACCGGAGTGAAAAAATATTATATTGTTATTATTTTATTAATGGTCGCGCCGGCACGTCAGCCGAACGACGTGTAGGTAATTAACCGAAACGTCACCGCCGCCACTCACTCGTCCCGTTGCCGACGACGCCGCCACCGTAGGGCGCGCGTGTGTGCTCAGTCATCGTCATTTATTACAACTGACGGCGGCAGCGGCGGTTCGCGTTGTCGTGCTATTATACACACACACACGCACACACATACACATGCACATACACATACACACACACACACACACACATACACACACACATACACACACACACACACACATACACACACACACGCACACACATACACACACACACACACACGTCGTTTTCGACCACATATATATATATATATATATATACGTATATAATATAATCTAATATTATATGTGTACATGTATATACGCGTCATACCCGTCGCGAGAGAGTTTACACCTGGACGACCCGCGGGAGCCGCCGGACGAACCTTTATAACGCGCACGCATTATTATATTATTATTATTACTATTTACAATAATACACATTATATTATTAAACAGCTATAATGCACGGCCGGTGTGGGTATGTAACGCGTATTCTGTACATCACAATGTGGGTATACACGTATAGCGTGTGTACGCGATGACGGTAATAACGCGACGGCCCGTACGTGCGCGCGTCGGGGAGGTGAAGAAAAAAAGAATAATCGCTTTTTTTTTCGACCCGAGTAGACTCCTGCCGCTGTCGCTGGTGCCGACACACGTTTTCGAGTTACGGCGGTGGATATACAGCTTTGTCATCGTGACTCGCCACCGTTGCCACCACCTTGTGCCTGCCGCAGCCGCTCATCCCGGTGGACATATTATTATTATTATTATAATCGTCGTTGTCGTTGTCTTCGTCGCATCGCCTCAATGCTTTTCGTCGTTATTAACAATACTATAATTGTTACGGTTGGTCATTTGTTTGGGGGTTTTATTATTTTTTTTGACAAGGTGTTGCTGCGTACAACAAACAACAATACGACGCGCCGGAAACGACCGGATGCGACGAACGAGCACCGCCGCCGCCACCGCGGCAGCACGCACGTTATATTACAATAATATTCGGGTATCGACAATATACGTAAACAATACCTGCAGTGACAGCAATACTTGTGACTTGTTTATAAAATTACGAGTTAGTCCTTATTGCCCTTGGACGCAAATATAAGTTTTATATTTTTAAAACGGTCTTAATTTCATTTGTCCGTGTTATGTTCCGTCGTAATAATTGTTTTGCCATTTATTTCTTACGTTTTGATTGTTATTGGAAGAATACCAAGGATGAGAAAACGTAATAAATTAAATCCTTAGCTTCATCAATCATAAATCGCTTTGTTAACGGTATATATTTTATGTAGATATATAAATGTGTTCTGATGTTATTTCACACACAAAGAGTATACTCTTTGTCAATTATCATTTATATGGTTTCCGTAGGCAGATTTTATAATTTGGAAAATCGTATTACTGGTTGAATAATATAATATTATTACCTATAGTCGGTTTTGCTTTCAGCTACAGAGTGTTCATAATTTAAGGCGCTGTTTATTGATGTAACGGGATACCGTCGAATTTAAATTAAAAATATTCATAATATTTTTCCATATATCCGATATAAATTTAATAATAACCTAAAAAAGTTTGTCCCCGTTGAATTATTGCATATTACTGAAAATCCATTTAGTATGATCTCTTTTGTAAAAAATCGCATACCTATATAAATTGGATTATCTATATTGTATGGCATTATAAATCTCACTATACAATATACTTGTGCAACAATTGATATAGGTAGCCTGGTTAATGTACTTTTCATGATAATATAAATAAAAAATTACTACCTTTATTAATATAGCGTGTTAAGTAGTATATAATACACACAACGGATGTATAACACTCTGTTATTATAGTTTATTTTATAAAATGATAATTTGGTGCCTACTCGTAACGTATGAGTACGTCATGCGGTTTACAACTCGTTGAGAATTTTTATCGATTAAAAAAATTCTCATATCATTATTTTCTATACATTTTAAACGTGCTGTGTATAATTTAGTCCGCATTTGAGGTTTGGCATGATATCGATCAACAGCGTGTGATTCAAAGGACTATTCATAACAATAGCCGCGTTATAAGAGACGTGTGACGTGTTCGATCATCTCAATCGATGCCCTAGCTGTAAATGATTTGTAGTATGAGAATTTTAGTTTTCGATCATAACTAAAATAACTGATTCGAAAACCAAAACGCCGTTTGTAAAATAGTAAAGTTCTTAGGTGATAAAACTTCGATGTATTATACGCCGTTATGTTGTGTATAAGTGCTAATTTAACGCCACAGGTACCTAGTGTTAATACATATTTAGAATAAAGCGCTGGTAAGTACGTACTTGAACTCAGTACTAGAACAGAGGCGTTGGTAGTCTGGCATAAGCTGAGTGGGTGAGTTAATTCCTGAAACATGCTTTATGTATTAATTGATTTCCCAGTTCTTTCAAGAAACAAACTGATTCTCGGCTCAAATATTAGGTTGATTCTAAAACTTTGGTCTAATACCATTACACTGCTGCGGCAACATACGTAGATTGGCTGACAAATCCACAGTCTTTTTCTTATTATTCAATTTGAACAATCGTCATATTTTAATTTATTACGCTATCATGACTACTGAAAATTAGGTTAATTTTTTTTAATTTAGTTAAATCATTGTCTTAATTGGTTTTTTTTCGTATACTAGGAAAAAGTACACATTTTATTGTTTTTACGATTTACATAGTTTTTTTTTAAATTTTTTTTTTAATTAGTATCTACCAATGGAGTTTAGGTCATATTTATTGTGCATCATTTTTATCATAAATAATCTTATTCTTTATTTTTCAGTGATAAACAACACAATTTAAGGAATCGACTTATGAATACTATATTGATTGCCCCAGTTTATCGGTCTCGATTTAGGTAAACAAGTACCAAGGAATTAACTCATAGGCGATATGATGTTAACAACTTCCATTTAGTTTCTCAATTATTTCAAACAATTTGAATGATGGTATCAAACTATAATAAATAATAATTATTAGGAAATCGCACAAACCGATGATATGTAACGATATTATTATACATAGCGATTAGAGTGCAGTGGGGCACGGGCGACGATATAATAATATAATATTATACCTATAGTCGAGTCAAGTACCGTGCACCACCGCACATGGGTGTACGCGATAACGACGATAATGATAATAATAATAATTTAAATAGGTCTCCGACCCAACAACGCGCAGTGATTATCATAAAATTAATTATACGTCGCCCGACCGACCGAGCTGCCTCTGCTAGTTGATTACCTTGTCCGGGTGTACGCGCGCGCTGCAACAGACACATGCGGACAAGCCGCCGCTGGAGTAATTGTCAAAAATTTATTATTATACTCATAATATTATATTATTATACCGCTGTGTTCGCCGGCTCTCGTAACACTCTTCGACCTATTAACATAAATCATAATCAAACACCGTGCAATTTTATAGTAAAAGCATAATATTTTATTATAAAAAGTTGTTTAGTCACACGCGAGTGCACTACCCTTTATTTAATAAAGAACGGTGTGATTTAAGTATATGTATTTGTTCAAATAATAAGTATAATAAATAATGTTTTTAATATTTATTGGGAATTTTAACTTTGTTGATTAATCACAGTAATTATTATTGGATAAATCAACTTCAGAATGATTCACCGAGCATTAACTACTCCCTATTTTTATGATTAAAATTTTTAACATACTTAAGGACCATACTTTTAAATATTTCAATTTTTATTACCCATTAGTCGTTTTAAAACTCGATTTTCTCTCATCTAAGTGCGATAAATTTAATATCAATTTCATTTTAGTTCTGATCGAGGGTAGAGTCGATGCTTTGAGACTTCTTGAATTACTTGATATTCATATTCCTAGTGATACTAAGCTTAGTGGTTTTTTTATCTCTCTAATCATAAATCTAACTTCTCCAAGTATTATCTATTTTCAAAAATGATGTGTAATGTAAATGTACTTAATATTTTTAGCACGGAGACACAAATTTTATTTTTCTCATTCCTACTACAATTTAAATTATGTTTATTTTTATTATCACTCAATTAAATTTAAACTTAAGTTATACTACTGTTATTATATTCTTATCATTAAATTTATACTCTAATATATTATATTAGAATATATTATAAAATTTTAATTGATACTAGTTTTAATAAAAACATAAATAAATTTCAATACCAATTTTTATACCTATAATATATATTTTAATATTGAAAGTTGCTTAGTGTTTTTGAATATATAATTAAAATTTAATGTATAAATAATAACTATAGAGTATAATTTATTTCTTAATCAATATTACTGAATGTTAATTCTTTTACAATGTTTAGACTATAAAAAAAAAAAAATGTATATACCTAATATTATAATAATAAACTTTTACTACTATCATACAACTAATTTTATAATATTATATGTTATAAAATTGACAATGATTAATATTTAGCTAATCAAATTGTTCTATAAATGAAATACATTATATTAAGAGAAAATCAGTGTTCGTAAAATGTTATCACAGATTATTAAAATAAAATAAATCATTTAAAAATCGATGTACCTATAACTTATCTGTATAGTATGATTTGGTTATAATTAAGTAATAAATTATATGACTACGTCGGAATCGTTAAATTTTCAATTTGATTTTAATTCTGTATTTGCATATATCAATAAATTGTATTAATCCTTGAAATTTTATGTTTTATTCGTATACATTAAATATATAATTAATTTGATCGATTAATAAATATGTCAATTAAATATACATTTATTCAAGCTATCATATTATATTATTAAAAAAATGATGTTTTCCTTGAATCGGCGATATAAAGATTTGTATTCAGATCATAATATACGTAGACATCTCTGTTGTTTTTTTATATTTATATGGGTCCTCTATTTGAATCCTTGTTTCTTATGCAACTGTAGCTATACAGTACTAAAACAATAAAACAATATAATAATATATACATAATATTATGCTGAAAACAATACGACTTGTGCTTATTAATATTTTTATATAATTTTAATGTATAATATTATGTATAAGTATTCTATAATTTGATGTATTTAATGTATTTATACACTATATATTATGATATAAATCCATATAGAGTTATATTTAGTCTTGTTTTACTCCCTTCTAATTTAACTTGGTAATTTAATTGATTACAAAATAATATACCCATTGAAAAGTCAATAAACGATGTCTAGTTGACTAACTCCGATCAATCTAACAATCATAATAAATGACCTAATAACATAATATCACAAACATTAGATCATTGAACTCTGGTATGATTCGTTCATCGAAGAACAATAACGGTTATAATATGAACCCTGCAGAGATTTATACTATATACATTTTGTGATGTTGTCAACAATTTATTTTAAGCAATTCGATATTGCAATCTATAGTTAATAACGTATAATATCGGTCAGATATATAACAAATACGTGTTCTCCAAATTAATAAGATATTAATTTAGCAGTTGACATGATGTATAATATAAATATAATTTTTGTCTTGATATAATATTTTTAAAGTAATGTTAACAATGCCTTTTGTTTTTAATATATAAAAGTCAAATTAAACGAATCATTTGGTATTTTATAATATTATATCCATTTAACTTGTACTTAACTCTCGTAGACATGCAAAATTATGCGTCAGAATTGTAAAAATAGAACATAAATACAATATTACTCGTTATAACTATGAAGATATTAAGAGTCTTAAAGTATGTTTAAACAATTTGAATAAAAAAAGGGTTATTTGGGAATTATACCATAGTTAATAACAGTATAATGGTAAACTAACAGTATGTATAGCAATAGTAGTGCTTGTATGATAATATGACATTAGGCATATTGAGTTAAGGTTTATAGCAATGTTGACCTTTTTTTTTTTCGTGAATTTGATAAATTCACTTGATAAGTAAATCTTATTTGGTTATGATGACATATTATATCGCTATGGCCCGCTGGGCAAATATCAATGGGTATATTGTAGCGAGACATATAAACGTGATCGGTCATAACAGAATAAAAATACTGTAATATTATTATGTAGATGTATTCTTGAAGCCTATTGTTCCTCAACCAGGTTTATAATCTTCCGACACAATGGATGCAGACAGCTTTCCATTGTACTCGAGTGTATTGTTTACCATTATTATTTTATACATATATTAAAGTTTTGATAATTGTTTTAAATTATATATATATAATATAAACATTGACAATATTAATCATTTGCAAATATGTTATTGAATTACAATATAACATAGCTCTTTTACCATAAGGTCATGAATAAAATATTAAATATTAAGTTCAAAGACTTATAAGTTATAAATAAAAATATGGTATTCAAAAATAAATATATGTATAAAGTGGCATCTAAATACTTGCCGTTAAACAACAATGTCATTTTTGAAAAAAATCCATGATTTTGATAATGTTCACTTCATATGATATATTTTAGAAATACCTTTAAAATATTTTAAAACTATATACTAATATACTGTATACAAATAATTAAGTAAAGAGAGGATCAGATAAAGTCAAACATATAAAACGGTTCGTGCGAAAGCCGGAACAAATGAAACAATCGAATTACTAAAAAAAAAAAATACATTTTAATATTATCATTTTTATGACATTCAAGATCAGGAGAGTTGAACCCAAAGAAGGGACAGGTACCTATTTTGCCTATATACAACGCCGTGTTAAAAAAACGTGTGACGCGTGTGGCAAGTCACGATAAGCTTTATTGGCAATAAATCGAGAAAACGAAGTATAGATAATGATATAATACATACACGATTACAAGACTGTATTATTTTATGATATTGCATTAAACAATGAGTTATAAAAATGCTCATTGTGAAATTTAGTTGATGCGTATACAAAGATAAACTATACGTGTTATTATAATATAGTTAATATTTCAATTTTTATATAACGCGAAGTTAATTCAAATAGATGTATCACTTTAATTTTAAACGAATTAATTTCAATTGAATTTATTACTATTGCTGCAATACTGCTTAACAATATATAAAATAACCGTCTTTAATATTAATGTTTGGCAATATATTAAGAGACTTAAAAGATTAATGCTTGAAAAATATTAAAATCCTGATAATATAAAACCATAGTGTAATGTTTATTTTATGTATTATATTCTTCATCCATTACTTAGGTGACTGAATAATAATTTACTATGTTAAAATTAATATACAGTTGGTACACACTAGGCTGTATATTAGTTAGACTAGAAGACACTACACCTGCATCTGTAAACTCTGTATTACAGAAGTACAATATACGTAAATCATTTGAGTTCAATATAATTCATTTTGTGTTATTATTTTTAATTTTATAGTAGTATAGGTTTATTATAGAATTTTAAGATTTTAAATTGGGTTATAACTGTTATGTTAAATTAATATTACGATATTAAAATGATAATAACGCGTTTAAAAAATAAAATACTAATCAAAGATTACAAAACTTATTGAACAATATTCTTACATTTAATTTTATGATGTGTCAATTCGACCTAGTGTTAAAATTTACGACACTAAATTAATTCTATTAATTTTTAATATAACCTAACTTTCTTCTACGTTAGTAAAATTAATATATTGTAAAGCTGCTATGTCATTTTAATTCATGGTGACGTTACAATTATTATTCTATTCAACTATAATTTTCTCGTATTTTTTCGTGAACCAATAATTTATCATTTCGATTATTCCAAATAAATATTTTTATTCTATAAAGTGTATTTCTATTTAATATCTAAGTATAACTTTATTAGCTGGACGAACAAATAGTATTAAATTTAAATGAAAAAATATTTTTATGTGAATACTTTTATGAATAATATTTTCATAATAAAGGTTTGAGAGAAGATGATAATTATAAAGCGTCAGTTTTGAAGTACGAATATTAATATATGTATAACGAACATTATAAATTAATATAGTGTAAAAGTGTTTGATGGAAAAAAAATTATCCCAAGTGTTTCACATTTGTTGAGTATAAATTGTTATTTTCCCAGTCGCTGTCGTCGGCGAAGACGTTAAAGTCAGGTTTTTATAAAATGAAGAAAACACCGTGCGAATATATATCTCCTTTACATCATTGATGACCCGTAACTTATTTTTCACTCTACCACCGTCGTCATACTGGCGTGTGGAAAAACGGGACAGCAGTGGGTTAACGCGAGATTTGATTGATGCGTTGTTGCCTGTAGTGCTGTGCAGGTGGTAGCGGTGGCGGTGTGTTACCCTATATTTATTTGCATGAGATGTCAGCCAGTGGATGGATGGTGAGACTGGGCGGTACACTGGTGGTGAGGTGAATTCTCGACAATTGATGGCACTCTTTCAGGTGATGTATGACCCACATCAATCAACAACTGTCATTAAACCCGTCCAAAAGGGGGTGAAAAAAAGAAGAATCGACGGTTCGACAAAGTCGCCGGGAGGGGCGTGGGGGAAAATCGGTCTCTGTCAAATGGCGTAAAAATGGGGCTGCTCTCGGAGTGCAAGACAAAGAGGAGGGAAGTATTAATTTCGAGATTAATCCTTGGTTAAAAACCATCACGAAAATTATTATGAACCCCGCACACTTCCACAACCACTGTATGATATAAAATAATAATAATAATAGTAATAATGAGTAGTATATAAGTACTTTCGGGTTTTTACGTTTATTGTTATACATTTTCATAATCGGCAACTCGTGAAACGGGTTTAATGCCTATTACATTTTTTTTTCTATTGTACACATCACGTCATAGCGCCGTCCGTATATCACGTACCTATATAGAGTTGCCACTACATTTAACCGGACGAATTACAATCGGGATTAAATGTAGCGTAACGTTTCTCATAATAATTTCGTTCTTTCTTTTATTATCGTTATTATTTTTTATTAGCATTCGAAAAAAATAACCGGTGAATCGAGACTTAATACCTTGTTACTGTATAGTCGAATGAATATCAAATACGGATCTCACACATACTTTTACATTCATAAGGGTGCGCATGTAACCGTTGTCGAGTGGTCTGAAGGTATATTGTTGGGGATCACGTGGTTACCCCGGGAACTGTCTGCCGATCGGATTACGACACATCATATTAAACGAGCGCGCGCGCATATACACACACGTATCTTATATGGTCAGTTTTCCCAAAAGGTCCAGTAGCTATTGACAAATCTGAACTCCCCTGACATCATAAAAAACAACTGTTTCTGCATTGTATAGATTCACATATTATAGAGTTACTACAGTAAGTAATGTTCTATTGTTGATTATTATTTATTACAAATATAAATATATCCGTAGTAACCAAACAATTATTTAGATTTTCCAAGTAATATTCATTATCAATACGATATAATAAAATTTAAATAAAATATTGTCTTAACGAAATAAAAATCTAAATTATAATTTAAAATTACGAAAATAATTTAAGTGAACTATATTACTTATTTCACATATTTTATGAATTTTCAATACATTATAAGTTAATAAAAATTATAAGCTAAGAACTGTCATTTATAGATTTACAAATTGACGATTTTTCTAATTAATTATATTTTAAATATATTATTATGAGATAGTTTAAAATCTTATTTTCATATTATTGTAGTATAAAAATAATTCTTAAAATATAAAACTTCATAAATCATCCTATAAAAAATATATTGTGAATAATATTATACTATTCTATGTATTTATTTTATTGTCAAATATACTTTTTTTATTTTCGAAAGAAATTTTGAAAATGTATTTTGATTCCATTCAATTTTACAGGAAATACGTAAGTTTCTAAGATATTTAGAGTGGCATTTAACATCTTTGGAGAATTCGTTTAATTAACTTGTCTTAGCGTCATACATCTTCAGTCATGATAAATAATGGTCTTGAATATTGTCTAGAAGTTCAGTCGTTAAGTTTGACTAACCGTTTTTGTCAGTCTACGGCAATTAATAGCATCAATTTCACAGTTAATCTATCTATGTTAATATTAAAAAGATTCTGTTCTGTACAGACATTTTGTTTAGCACATAATTTTGATGCATTATAATTATATTGATAAATAGGTATGCATAAACAAATGAGAAATACTTAACCTTAATAACCTTAGACAGTAAGTTTTATTTTATGAATCAGTTATGCACTACAACTTGATGGATGGTAAAATTTCCAATGCTGCAGCAATAAATAAACAATCATAATCACGTATAATATTTATAAAATAACATCGAAGTCATATTCCCATGTGGATATTAAAGTAACGAAAAATGATAATATCTACATTGTATAGTATTATAATATTATAAGCTGGACATAAGAAAATTGTTTCGTAACTTGTTGATGTATTAAATTAAGTTAATAATTATGATTAATTTGTTTAAAATAATTGTTTTACAAAAATTTAGTACAACTACTAAAAAAACAAAAATAATTAAATTATAAAATAAAGTATAGATTTTTCATTGTATTTTCCTGATTTTTAAAATGTATACACAAACTAATTATTTTAAATATGTTTTGTTTGTTATTAATCATAAATTTAAATTGTCCATATTATTGAATATCACCATAATAGTAATAAAAAATAAATATTAAATTTATGACACAAAAATTAATGAATATATTATAATATTATATTATTAATACCTATTAACTTTAACAGGTAATTACATAATTATAATATATATATTTTTTTTATTATATAATTATAAAATTGTTTAAATATATATTTAGGTAATTCTTATTTAAATAATGTGATACAGATTTCACAAATTAAAATCTGGTTTTATTCCTTTCTTTTTATTTTTTTAATTTCATTAAAAATATAATTCTTTTGAATTAAAGTTTGTTTTTTGGTGTTTAATGTTCCTTAGCTTCTTAAAAATTTTGACCCAATCACCAAGTTTATCTGATGTAAATGTAAAATTTAAATGGCCATGTACCATTGAAAAAAGTTTCATTATGCCATAATCCTGGACCTCCGAGTTTTTAGAATTATTCCTTTCTTGACCATGTATGATTAATATTAATTTAAAATGAATACTATGACACGGATATTATTAAGGTTGTATTTTTCAATATTACCCGTTTTTTATTTTTTATTTATCATGACAATAAAATTAACACGAATTATTTAAACATAAAGGATTACCTAAATACTTGCGTTATAAAAAATATCTATATTTTAAGAGTCAATAAAATATTTAATTCATATGTTTCGTAAATTATGTCAAAGAACTTTAATTAGAAATACAACTTTAATTGTTATCGATTGGTTATAAGCTAAAATATTTATTTTTTTTCATGTTGGGTTATAAAATAACGTGTAAACACTATGCATAATACAAGTTACATGATATAATATGTGCAGTTGACAGAATATAATAGAATGCGTAGTTATATACCTTAACGTACTTATCAAAAGTTTTCAATGAAATAATAATATACCGATATCGGTAAACAGTTTCTTAGAAATTCTAAACAATTTATCCTTCTAGGGATAGGAATTATTGGCTTAATTTTTTATGTGACTTTAGAAAGACTTGCATTGCATGTCATCGCAGGCCTGTGTCATAGTTATTTAGTAATTTAAAAATAATAAAACATTCATAAGGTCTTAAAAAAGTACAAAGCAGTCAACGATAGAAACAAATTAAAATGTGGAGAGGGAAAGGTAGAAGGGTGATGAAAAGTATGCTTGTCGTTACGGTCGAGCGTAATTACATAGTAATGTGGGCTAATGGGCGTGTCACAAGTCTTGGAAATGACTATAGAAAGAGAAAAAATTACATAGACCCTTTTAAACTCCGACTGATGATTGTTATTAAAATTTCTAGGAGAATAATGGAAAAGGAAAAAACTAAGAAAAAAATTATAGTGCGTGTATATGTACATGTATATGTACAACTATAGAATATTGTATGTTATTAACCCAGAAATGTATATAGATACACTTAAACCTCGTTAGTACATTGCTCTACATCTGGTAAATTCATGTAAACACTTTGTTTCAAAATCGAGATATTATAGGTTTCGGCATAATTTTTATAAAAGAAAAATACACAGATCCACAACACATAAATTAAATTAATGTCTTAATGGCATATCAAGAACAGCTGTCCGCTTTGCAAGTACCTACCTACACAACTTATAGGTTATCTATGTTACAACGTTGCATAGAATAGGAAAATCGTTTTAAGCAATATTTAAAAACAAAATGTATTTATTTTTTTTTTTAATTCTTTATGATGTCTAAATTTGTTTTAGTTTCATAGATGAGCGTTTAGTAATTATTAACATGCGTGCCAACACATTTTAATTTCTGAACCTTATACCATCAATATTATAGGTACCTAATATATTATTGGGTATTTATTATGTTCTTGCTTATTTTAAAAGAGTATTTTGAATTATAAAATTATTTTGCATAGTATATATTATATATTATTATGATAATAATTGTGATAATTAATTAAGAATGGTATAATTAGAGATAAAAACAAAGAATATATTAAAGTATAAATATTTACAATGTAATTATAAAATCAGTTTTGACATTTATCAAATAACTATTTCTTAAAACTTTATTGTTTAAATTATATCATAGCACAAAATATACATTTTATAAGGTACACAATAATATTTTTTTATTAAAAAAAAAAAAAAAATAGTTGTTTAAAAATATATTATTGAGTATTAACATACCAAATCAACAATGAATATTATTTAGAATTCTTAAGTAATTAGATATATTAATTATTATTTAAAGTTTTAAAGTTATCTAAAAAATTATATAACTATGATAGGTACACGTTTGTTTTAATATTTTAGTTTTTCTAATCATCGTACTAATTTTAGTAATTGGTAGACGTACCTACTATAACTACAGTTAATAAAATTGTATATTTTTTTTTGATTGAGTTAAATTCTTTCGATTTTCCATTTTCACATTGTCTTATAAACAGTAAAGTTGCTTGTAGTAAAGTGGTAAATATAAGTTAAAATTTACATCAGTTATTGCTATTAGATATCCATTTATAACATTTTAAAATAAGTAATTTCATAAATGGTATCAAATAATAATACATTTATCGTAAAAACGATTTTCATTCAAATTAATTAGCATTCATTGATACTTCGTAAATCGTAATTATTATTAAAAATTATTAGATTAAGCCTTAAAATATGCCGTGAAAATGTATAAAAAATATTTTGTACAATTAGGAATATTACGATAACCAATAAAACTAACTTATTATCATTATTATTGATTTTGTGCAGTACTATTTTATGTACCTAATATATAACTTAAGCGACGATGTTTAATTTGATTGTTTTTGCTGTAATCAGATTGTTGCATGTACTGACTTCACTAATTTATATTATATTGTTAAACTTAATAATGAAAAAATAGTATAAAAATAACTTTAAACATTACTATAGCTTGTAAACTAATAAATGGTTTTCGTCCTATATTCTTGACATCCATAATAAAATTAAATTTTTTTTTGAAGTATATAATGGTTTGTATTTTATTTTAACTAAAAATTATTGTTTAAGAAATAAATTGTTTGTGATGGCTAATTGTTATTTTTACAATTTTAAATAAAAGACTATAGTATATCTGGGTTAAATTATTAGTACATATATAAAATAAACTTAGCTCTTTATTCATTTAGGTATATGTTTTATATTCTCTCTACTATGATATTATAATTACTTAGAAGAAATATTTTATTTATTCTCAAATAAAATGTATATTTTCCCTGTATATAATGAAGTCCTAGATCAATCAGCACTATAAAAAAGGTTTCAATGTTATATTTCTGTAAATGCTACTCTCGTACTCCTATTAATATATTTTATTGTATAACATCTTATTTTATTATGATAAAAATAAAATTTTTGTACTATAAAAACCTTTCATCAGAGAAGATCTGAAACTACAATTATTTACATAATTTTTTATAAAAACACATCTAAACACTAAAACTAAAAAAATAATTTAAAAACCAATTCTTATATTTTCAAAGATACTTTATTTTTTAGTTATTAGTCAGTTTAATAATATTATTTAAATACACTTTGCAATTAAAAAATTACGTTTATCTACTGATAAGTATTTTTTTTAATATCAAATATACGATTTTTCAGTAAAATCTTATAAAAATTATTTTTATGAATTAAATTTATTCAAAACGACAATCTCAATTTCATATTTTACTTGAACGTTGAAAAATACTTTTAAATATAATCTATAAACATTGTGTTAATATTAGAATTTTCATACAATATTTTTTTAAACAATACTATTATTTTAAATTGAATATAAATTTTTATTTAAAAATAATTATAATGTACCAATTTAATATATTTTATTAATAGTATACATAAATGCGTGTTAGGAGTTTATTCACCTTGAGATAATTGCATAGAAACTGTTATTAAATATGCATATATAAACATAATATACTTATACGATTATAATAATATTATAATATTACTTGAAATGGATAAGGAACATAAATTTTTATGAGTTTACAACAGCGATACACACCTTACACATATTATAATCAACATACAAATTGTTACTTATAATCCTATGAGTGAATATAATATTTTAATGCAAGCATAACGAAGTAGTACAAGTATTTGTCTTATTTCGAAGTAGGTTATTCCAATAACATAACAGCATATATTTTTGATGATACAATAATTCAGAATATAGGTAGTTGCTTATGTTAAATGATGCATAGGAACAAAATAGTTCTAAAGGCATTTAAATACGTTAGCAGCTTAAACACTATATATTTTAGTTATTATGTATTATTGTAAAAATTTCTCGGTGTTGAATAGCAAAAAGAAATGCTAATGTATATTTTGTTAATCATAGAAAATGTATTACGCCACAAAACCTAATAATTATAGCCTGCAGGGAATAGCTAAAAACTTGAATGAACAAATAAGCACCTAGCATAAACATAATATAATTAATGAATTATTAGAATTATTACTAATGGGAATCAACATACCAATTTAAGTGCAGAGAATGTGAAATCTATTACCAGTACAACTTATGATCCTTGCTTTGATTTATGTATAATAATAAAGTTGTCTATCTTATTATTTTATTAATATATGTATTAGACTTTCCAAAATATGTTATATTTGTAATTTCAAGATTTGAAATATAAATTAAAATGTTTAATAAATAAGGCGAATTATAAAAATAAAATTTAGTTAATATTGCAGTTATAGTAGTAAAGACGTAAGGCTCCATAATCCCTAGAATATTGTCCGACCAATATAAATTTTAATTTGTAGCACTTAGGTGCATTATTGTTTGAAAACTGAAGGAGTGGTATTCCAATATTATGGCTTTTCAAATTACTGTACATACAATGAATAATTTATAGACGAGTTGCGTTATTGAAAAGAAAAAAAAAAATTCTTTGATTTCTTCAGGACTTGCCAAACAAACCCGACGGAGAAGAGTTGTTATTGTGCATGTGTATTTTTTCTTTTTTATTGATATATTTTATTCGTAACAACTGCCATCGTTCAAACAGAAGCCATTCGAATTCAATTGGAACGTCGTTGACGGAATAAAAAATGAATGAATAAATAATAATGAAAAAAAAAAATAAAATAAATAAATAAATACCCACAAAACCAAACAAACCGGGTAATTTGACCGGGGCGACTAGGGCGGTGACGGGGTGGTAAGTGGGGTCGAGGAGAGGTTATAACGTGTATAATATTATAACGACCGGCGGTGGCGGCGGCGGCGGCGGCGGCAGAAGGTTAATATTATTATTCTCGTCGTACACACTACAGCAGAGTCGTCGCATGGTCACATATATATTATTAGATTCTCGGCAGCGCCGACAATGGTCCGTTTTTAACGAACAGGTTTCCCATTGATGGATTTCCGAGCACCCTCCACAATGGAAACGCATCCGCAGCCGACTGTCTTTCGCCCCGTCATTCAACTCTCCGGGCACACCGTTCAGACGTAACCGGCTATAAGACCGCGGACACGGCCGTTTCGGTGCGCGGACACAAAATGCATTGGCGCGCGGACGTCAACGCACGGTTTATATACATGTATATGGAGATACATTCACGTACGCGGCGGTCGCTGTCGGGCTGGTATTATTTGCATTCGGTCGCAAATAAAAGAACGAACGAAAAATAAAAACGTGTACGATTATTAGAGGCCGGATAAATAGAATCAACATACATTTTGCATCGTGCTCCGACGTGTATCGGACGTATTCGCATGAATGATTCATTGAATGTAAAAAATAAGAACCACCTCGCCGTCGAATCGCGGTGCGCAGCATCCAGCGTGTGCGTGCGTATACGTCTACCGTCTTTAAGTCTGATTTATCATTTCGTCCGTGTAATTGGAAATCCGAGTGGTAGATGGCCGCTGCGAAATAATGCCGTCGCCGTCTCGGGCAATTTTTTTTCGCTTTCCGTTTTGAAACGCGCGCGCGATTGATGGACGTTTGACGTGCCCGCCTCGACGGGATCGGCTTCTGCAACGTCGACATATTATTATCATAATATTATTATACGGGCACAAGACGTGGTGCGGTTCGAGGATGGACAGAGTGGGTGCAATAGACAGACAGAGAGAAAGAGAGAGATAGAGAGAGTGAGCGTTGAGTGGCATGCGTGTGTATGTGCACAGCAGTATAGTATCTCTTCTGATGTCCTCTGTCATGTGTCGTCGTCTTCGTCAACCCGGCGAAGGCATCGTTATCTGTTTAACCGTGACGTCACAAGTCACAACCTTCTGTAGTGTGTAAGATTTATCTCACGCGCGTTTCGTTTTCTTCATTGTGCCGCCATCGTATATCCGCCGCAGTGGCAGATCGAGACGATAATCTCCAGGAAGGAGGAGGGTAAGGTGAACGATGTTGTGGAGAAGAGCGGAAGGGGTGATAAACGTGCGCCTTAGATGAAATTTGCAATTTCGAAATGCCTTCATTCGGCATGCTGCCGGGTCTACAACCTCCTATATTGCTGCTTACATATATTACCTACGTAGTATTTTGTATAGGTGTATTTTACTCACCACAACTATTGTGCTGCGATATTCTTTTTTTATTATCATTATTGTTATTATTATTTTTTTCATTTTATTAATTCAGTGTACTCTCCGAATAGGTTTTATTGCGGAGTACCTATGCGTTATCGTGATGACAGGCATGTTCATCCCACTAACGAATACAACTACAACTGTTGGACTGTCGATATCATCAGTTGCACAGGACCCATTTCAAAAAGTTCTCGAAACCGGTCGGTTATATTTTATGCTTTAACTGAGTATAACACGAAAACTTATAGCTACAACTTGTAGGATGTCATTGGTATATACTAGAAGTTATCATTAATTTATCGACTTTCGAGTGAAATATCAGTTTTTATACGACTCGTGAAGACTTCAGGAACACAGTATAATATTGAAATACGTAATATCGATATTATAAGTATAACAGTTCTTTATAATTTTATAATTTAATCATTCTATGCATTTCAGCAGTTGTAAAGTTTATAACGTACCTTCTTTTTATTAATAAAGTCTATCATTTACCATGAGTACGGTTTTTATATTTTAGAATAATTTTAATAACAATATTATAATATAATGTAATCCGTTTGTATAGAATGCTTAGTGATCACGGACGTCTTTTTTGGCAACAGTTCGCGCAAAAATAGAAACAACTCGTGATTTATATTTACCGACCTTGGCACGTGTGTCGTAAACGTATACATGAAAACGAATGAATAATGTGTGGAGAAAAATAAATACACGATTCCTCGAAACAAATCGGGTTTAGTGTTAATTTGAACAATTTCCGCATCGGTAGCAATCTTTAGCCGTTGCACTAAAACCTTACAAATACGCGTTTATTTATATATATAATCTATGTATGTCTATCATTTATTTTTTAATTTTTTAATTGTTAATCAGTTTGCATTTAGTTTAGACGCATTATTTTGAGCACAACCTCGCCGCAGCGATTAACAGATGACGACCGCAGTAGCAGTAGGTACATTCTGAAGCGTTTATAAATTTATAATAATAATAATAATATAAACGATAACGTTAACGTGGCGAATTCTTGTCCAAGCCGATTTGGACGACACCGTGTGTCATCTACAAAGCCACAAAGGGCGCTCCTTTCCCTCGGGACACTGAAAAGCTGCACTCGTATATTTATATATACAAACACGACGCGTTTATTATAATGTACAGTGATAACGACTTGGATAATATCACCCCGGAACGTTATATTATTAATATCTTGTCGTCCCCAATATATTATAACGGAACAACGCCACGCCGTCTATACGCCCCCGACCTACCACACCGACCGCCAGTGACGATCTATCTTTCGGCGGTGGCTCGAAGCGCTGCTGCTTAATGCCATTTGTCCGCGATGGCGGCGATAGTTAATTATAAGGGATCCCATCATTAACAGATAACCGAAAGCAAGTCCCTTCCTGCAGCACCGGTACTCCCCTCGACCCGGCTATTCCTCTTCACAAAAGTCGCCTATGGCGTTTTCTGGTAAAGTCATCAATTACGATACACCCCGCAGCGGTTCGCATTGCTGTCGCTGTATCAAAAACTTTGGCCCCAACCTAACGTTCCTCGGTGGAGCGGAGAATCAAATGTGGCAACGACGACGACAGCGATGAATAACAAACTTGAATCTATGTGTACAGATCTATTATATATAATTCCATACATACCGCGCGACTGTCCTGCGGCGACACGACGGCGATTGGACATTTATGAGTTTACTGCGGACACGCCGAAACTAACAACATTAGTGTATACACTGAAGTCTAGACCGTGATCAGCTACAAGGACTTAATATGTTACATACATACATATGTATTATATTATACAATATATTTAATACATTCGAATATTGACATTTTTGATAATATAGCGTTCTAAAAAATTATATTTTCACAATGTTTTCCATTTAAAAACAAGGGTTTGAAAAAAATATACCATGACTAAAATAAATTTGAAAACAAAATATGATTTGTAATATCACATAATAAATTGTTTGTCATATAATTGTTTCCACATTCTGCATCATAATAGTTACAATTAAAATTTAAAAAAAAACGGCCCATTTAAGGTTTCATTGTTAGACATCAACAACTGTTGACTGGTATCCATATAAGCATACATGTAGGACTTCAGGCAGTAACGAAGGATGACATTGAAAGTAGTCTTGAGAGCATTATCCTATTAAAATTCTCCTAGGGCCTAAATTCAATAAAATCTAAATAATTAATCAAAATTTTAAATTCATATAATATTTTATAATTTTTTAAAAAAAAGTATTAATATGTGGTTATAACATGTAAATGTATTAATGAGAAACTTATAATTTGATCCCTAAAAATAAACCACAAACTTTCAACTCTAAAAAATATTAAATCTTAAATCATTACAGCTTAAAAAAAAATTGTATCTAATACGTTGTATAGATAATTAAATGCCTTTTTTTTATTTCAAAATAATGTAGAATATTACAACAAATTGTAGTGTTTTTATATTTATAAAATATATTGTTTAACACAATATCATAATTCATATTTTATAAATATAAAAACACTACAATTTGTCGTAATATTCTACATTATTTTAAAATAAAAAAAGGCATTTAATTATCTATACAACGTATTAGCTTGGCATGCAAACTAACGTTTAGTTGCCGATTTCTAAAAATTTTAATAACTTCTCTATGCTTATAATAGTATTTTAGATATATTCTTGTTACATATACACAGTTAAGAAATAAGAGCCCGTCCAATCATTCCTGAACCGTATATAGTACCTACACATGTTTTCATACGTTGTAGAAATACTTTGTATACCATAACGTATTATGCCTCCAAATATAATATTATACTGCAATAGGAATATACGAGTAATTCATATCATTTAAAATATTATTGATCGTTATTACTTATTATAGTTATTAAGCACATGCAAGATGTGATGCCGCCAATTCGACCATGCGTAGTATACAATGTATGGAGTAATAATAGCTTGGGACTGGCATGGTCGGTTTAACGACCGTGGCGCACGAGAGAAAAATAAAGAGCAAAAAAAAAATCCTGAAAAATCAAAGGGACACCGCCGTCCAAATGTCCTCTCCATAGATTATAACGACAGTAGTTTGTCCAGCGGGCGGTCACCATACATGCAGTAGGCGTGTATCATTACGTCATATATAATAATGAAATATTATATTATCGTGTGTGTAATACATAAATAATAAGTGTATAACACATATATAGGTGTGTCAGCGGATGACATTTCGATACGGGTGTAATAGTCAAGTGACATGCACCGCATGTGCGAATATGGGGAGAAGGACATTCACCAAATGTTTAATTTCGTTCATTTCTTTTATGTCTACACTAGTTTAAAAGTAACTTGATAAATTAACTTTTACAGTTAATAATCCAGTTTACAGTGATGTTCAGTGATGTTCAGTTTTAATTGGCGACAACCAGCGTATCGTGTACAATTTAATTATGACAAACTAAAAAAGTTCATAGTTGTTAAATGGTCATCAAATAACTAGTTCAAATACCGATATTATTGATTATTTATCCATTTATAATAGGAATCGGTAACAATTAAAAATATTTATAGTTAATTATTAATAAAACTAAATATTTACATTATAGAGATAGAAATAAATAAAACGAATAGTTCTTATAAGTATTATAACTAATATTAAATAACTAATAACATAAAATGTATAAATTGGATTAATTAAAAAATGAAATACAAACATATTATAAATAAATTATAATTATTGATATATGTACATAACAACCAAGCAGTTAGCAGGTATTCAAAACATCCCTTTGATCATTTGACAACGATTTTTTTCACTTCACGCGCCTCATGCAAATATTTGTCAGCAAAACGTGCATATTACGTATATACAATAATTACCATTAAAATAAATAGAGTTATATATAAGGTTTGGTTATTATCGGTGTAATCATTAATCATATGAACATGAACCAACACTGCTCTAGCCCACTTAGTAGCGAAATCCAGCCAGAATGGTGTATTTTGGACGTCAAGGCAACTAGATTAAACTAATTAATCGTTTATAAATTGCGTACAACATGTGAATATACTATGTCCGATTTGGTTAAAAAATATTCTATAAAGAACAACGGGTGGATGGCTTCTGCAGTTTAAAATGTGAAATTTGCAATGTATACATTACGTAGTTACGAGCATTTGCTACACGACAATCTGTAAAATACGTAAAATTTTTTTTATTGGATTATTTCAGTACACGTAGTGTGTCATAGATTACGTTTTTAAATACGAATTGATGTATTAGATACTTGAACACATCGAACATTCGAATTTACTTCACAATAACGATAACAATTGTGATGCTGTTTAGTTCATACAAAACGGATGAATTGGGGGAGTTATTTTTCTGTTGGTATACCTAGGTATAAAGTGTTCACTGAACACTTGCGCACACTGAAGAAAAATACCGACCCGTCACGACTGAAAGGACACGTAAATAGTCAAAGGTTCAGCACACCTTGTGCGCTTGCGCTCTCCTCTCCTGCCCCGTATAGTGTATACTCGAGTCGAGCCCCTCACCAGGCGGTGTCACTGGCGTGAGTCATGCGGCGGACGACGTGTTAAATGGCCCGGCCGTTAATCTCACCGAATTGGTTATTAGCGCGAGAAAAAGGGATATTGTACACGGAAGGCGCCTTATTTTCGCACGACAGCCGACAGCCGCCAACGACTGCAGACAGCTTCACTGCAGCGTGCGCTTGATAAACGGAACCCGTTAAACCGACGGACCGGCGGTCCCTCCTCCTTCCGGAGATCGTTGTCGTTGTTACCGCGGAAATATAATAATAACGATATCATGCAGGTTGTCCGCCGACCTGCCGTGTTTTTCATAACGTCCCTCTAATAAGATATTATAATAATAAAACGTACCGCATATACATGTATATCACTTTAGGGAGGGGGAGGATTACATGATGGGTATATGATAGTGTTTTACTACGTTTTAAATTATGTACAACTTACTTTGAGTGGGTCAAGAATAAAGTAGTACTTATTTGATTTTACGTGTTCAATATTCTTAGTTAAAATCATGTACGTAATATTATATTTTATAAATTTATGGTACCGCGGTTCTGCAACGACATAATATGCCACCGTTAAGGATTTGCAACCAAAAGTATCATATTTTAAGTCTTAAGGTATTTTTAATCGTTAAACATTAATGAATAGTGAGATTATTAATGTTTAATATTATTAAATTGGATATGGCCAAGAGTTATTGTTAGGTATATAAAAATAGAACGTATTTGGATTCTTGTAAAATATTATTTTCGTTTTCCCAAAAAATATTAGTATATTCCCGGATGATTTATAACAGTATAGCTAATGTAAGATTATCAATTAAGGTAAGTTTTGTTTTTAATTATTGATGATAAATAGATAAAAAGTTGTTGACTTTATACAATTTAGTATATTTAGAATATATCATAAATTATCAGAATAAATAAATTTGACTTAATCATAGACTAAGTCACTTAATACACATTACTAAACAATAATAAGTTGTTATATCAACTACTAATAATTATTGTTGTTTAATAAACTGTAGATTATTGAATTTGTTGGGTTGCTAATCTAATCAGTATAAAAATATTGAAATTTTTTAATTATGTTAGATTTCAGTTAGTCACGACTATTTTTGGATGAGTATATTAATATATTTTTAATGTATATAATATTTCGTGGAAATAATGCGCAAGCGGTCCCCACGGCATCGTCGATTAAAACTGAAAATAAATATATACAGCATAATATTATTATTACGAATTACGATACTATAAATACATATTTTTTTTAAAGGTAAATATTATATCCATACACTTCTACTAGATGAACGATTTTCTAGAACAGAATCATGTTTTATGGTCACCAAATTTACAATAACTTTTTAAAAAATAATTTAAAATATAATAATCAGCTTCAACTTATAATATCAACCTTTGCTCAAATACACTATGGCTCGTGACTTTTTGAGTTAATATTTATTAATATATAAAATCAATATAGTTCAATGCTTCAGCGCAAACGTTACCTGTTATAATTTCTCTGGAACAACATTTGAAGTGTATTTTTAATATTTTTAAAATAAATACTCAAAATATATTATTTTAAAGAAGATTATGAAGTAAAGTAAAATTGTATTGAATGTATAATATTATATGGTGTGCATTGTGCAATTAGTCATCGTTCATCAATGATATTATTTTTGGTTTTTTCGTTAGATTTTATTATAAAATAGAGTTCTTATGTTAATCACTATTCATTACTAATAATAAATACCTATATATTTTAATAATTACCTTCATGCCTCTAAGATTTAGTTATGACTTATGAGTCTCTAACGCGTATTTTATCCAAAGCTGTATTAATATCATATTTATTATTTAATATTAATTATTTATAAAATTAATGTTGTTTCGTGGAACTTGGCGTGGGCAATATAGTTTTATCATTAACAATGACATGTTATTAATGCTAGCGCTCCTAAACACGTGTCATATTTCAAGTAGATATTATTATATGCACAATTTATTTCTATAGAATACAAACAATAACGAGGAAACATAAATTATTTTTATGGTTGAAATTTATAATATTATAATAAAATGGTTTTACCATTTTTATGAAAATGACAGCGTTTAAATTCGATGAAATTATTGTTATTATTTGCATTTTTAATGTTGACAATATGAATTATTAGTGATATACATATTTTATCGATAGTATTTAATTAATTATTTAAATTCACTACCAACTTGGTAATTCGTAACATTTTTTAAGTATAAAATATTTTTTTTCTATTAAACAAGCCATTCCGGTTTGTACTAATTTAAAAAAAAAAAAATAAAAAAACTTATATTTTTTTTTATATTTATTCAATTTGTATATTATGATGCATTTTACGATGTTCTCAATTGCAAGAACATGAGTATTTTTATAAGATTGAAAATAAATTGGCATCTCTCACTTATAAACATTTGAAAATATTTTTTATAATATTGTAAACCAATAATTTTACTAAAAATCTTTTGAATGTTTCTCCTTACTTATTAAGGTTGATACATGCTCCATCTCAAATCGAATAAATCATGATTTTTAAAATGTTCCCCGATATCATTACATGTAATTTGTATGAGTAAATACATAATTTATTTATGTGATTGATTTGACCTCATATAACTTATTAAAGTCAACATGAAACCAAAGGGGAGGAAGCTTTAACTTTTATGTACATCCTTTGCTTTCTAAACGTTGTGTTCTATAACTTATTAAGATAATAAATATTTCATACGTTTTCAAATCTATTAAATAAATACAAAAATAAAATACAAATAAAATTGTTAATATTGTTATCAAATCATATATCTTATGTTATTTATAATCTATTATGTCCTGAAGTTATAATTATATTTTTCTGAAAAAAAATAATGAAAATTCACGCTTGTTTGTAGTCAGTTATTTCATTAGTTAAATATACCTACTATATAATATACTAGTATATTAATTAATTGATGGTTATTTGTACTATTTACTTACATTGACCAATATCACCGTGGTTATACTTCACAAACAACGTGGAGAGTAATTCAATCAAAAATAAAAGTCAATACATTTTGGTTTGATTTTCAAAATTTTAAAATTACAACTATTTGTTTATTAAGTAAGTAATTTATATTAATTTTTCTTAATTTAATTTACTCCTATATTTTTCCTGACTTTTACTCTGCTAATCTTTTGGGTCATGGCAAACTTGTGTTGTATTATTTCCAATTATTTAGTGTACTTGAGTAATAATAATAAAAATTGCTCCGTCTTCTGTTCCAGGTACATAGTATACGATTATGTGACAACATTTGATATCAAGTTAAACCCAACAGTATAGATATAAATGATTATTACAATCGCTTTAATTAGAGGACGTGAATTTAATACAAGATTTGAATAAATAGCTCATTGCTTTAACCCTAAACTAAGTCGATTGTTTCTCTTAGGCTTAATGTATATAAATACAATATATTACTGCTCCCGTAGCTTAAATAGTTACCCACCCGCACACAACAAATAAACGGTATACTTCGTCCTTCCAATGTGAATAGATTATCTCAAACGGGAAACTCCGAAAATTTTGAAATCAGACTGTATTTTGGTCTGACAGTATAAGCTACTTACCCACGGGAATCCGTCCGTTGATTTGCATTTTTCAAGATGATTTGTCCGATAACCTCTATCAAACATAACTTAATATATGGACAATAATTACTACGCTAAATAAATGCAATCATTTATCCGTTTCCTGTTTTTATTCCGGCTGCGTTCATCTATGTCACGTGTGCGCGACAGTTCAAACATATATAGTTGCTGATAGAAGTGTAGATAAAAACAATCATGTAGGTACCATCCGAGTTTATTTCTGATCAAAAATTACGTAATGCGAAACACGATTCACAGCGGCCAAACTGCAGTGAAATAACAACTCCGTAAACCTTCTTTAGACTATCCGCATCGAAGGACGGCGGCGTAGAATCATTCTTTAGTGGCAATAAATCGCCGTTAACAATGGACGTAATTGCGATATATTATAGGGATTGCAGTCTTTTTCGCGGCAATCCAACAGGAATGCCAAGGTTATAGTGTAATACAAATATGATAATAATATGACTGGAACATTGTTACAACGGCAGTTGGCCGAGTATAATGTCTCTAATAGCACATTATTATTGTAATTTGCTACCACCGCGCAGTATTGCAGTCAATCTTTTGGAATTCTTCCTTGGTCGATACACAATCACCACATTTTCGGTCTTGTAAACTCACATTTATTATAATATTATTACCGACAATGTTAAACAATCAATAGAACGTCGTGATCAACTGATTTATACGTTTTTACGCTTTCTTTTTTTTTTTGAGTTTGCTGCACCGTAACCTGGAATTTTTAGTTACTTCGATTGCTAATCGTAATATTAATAAAGCACTAAACCGTCTAAACCTATACATATAAAATAAATATTTCGAGATTGATCGAAAATACGATTTGGATTTGATGATGCATGCATTGTCGAAATAGTAGTTATTAAGTGCAAAACGTAGTTCCGGTATCTGATTAACTTTCCAGCACGTTAAAATTACATTTAATATGATTATTTAATCCCAGGTTACATCATAGACCTAACAGAAAGAAGTCCGAGGACTAATATTGTTAGAAAAATACATCATACATACTTAAGATTTCATCTTATCGACAAGTATTGATTATCTTTTTCTAACAATATTGATTTTTAGCAAAATATATCAAAGTTTGGGGGATACGCTATGTACAAATAAATCTATGGGTTACATCGTCTTCAAAACCGATGTGTTCAAACAAATTTTTATGAAAAGCTGATGTTCAATTCTTGCAAACCAAAAAATCATTATAATGTAAGATATGGAAAGATTATAATAAATTTTATTATAGATATAGGACATATATTATAGGTACTACCTACATACGACATTATGTCGACGATGTTACGACTGTTGTATGGCACGGTAGTCACTACTAGCCTGTACATACATACTACCTAGAAATATTAGTTTACAGTGCGTTTTGTAAATCGATAAAGTGCATTTTACGACTGCTATCCGTTTCTTTATTAGGTATATGTATAATATTAATATAATGTCAGATTATTATATAGATTATAAAATGTATATAAAGCCATCGACGTTTTATATTTATACTCACATTCATTGAATATAATAGTCACAGTTATATTATTACTATACATAATAATGATTAAGTCGTATTGCAGAAAGACGCACACGTACCTGCCTACATAATATTACACGGTATTATAGGTAATAACGTACAATTGAAAATAACTGTGCGTCGACAGGGGAGACTGCGCTTGGTTTACCACATTATATTATACGCACACGTGAAGTTTATAGGTATACACATATATTATGATACTGCTATGTACAGATATATACGATACTATCTCTTTGGATATAAAACGCGTATTATTCAGATGTTAGTGTACCTAGTATCTATTAAACCCGTAGACTGCAGTCTGTGTATGTGTGTGTATGTAAAATTATAATAGACAGGAGAGAGAACGATGATTAATTATCGTGCAACCATCCGTTCCGTTGACTGCGTACATAAAATATCAATTAGTTTGTTCGTTTTGAAACGACCGACAATATTATACCCATTATTATCGCTATATCAAATAGCGTACTGCACACACACAGACATATTATATTGGTAAAATTGTATTTTATTATTATTAAATTAAAAAAAAAAATACACTCATGACACATTCGATGCGAAGGACAACACGTGTATCCAACAATGTAATATTGATGTAACAATTTTTTTCTGCGATGTCTTTTGCGCGTAAGCTTCCGATGTAATAAGAAATTAATATGTATAGTTGATATTATAAAGATTATCACGTAATTCGTTGTAATAATATGTTGGTAGTAATTATAAATAAAAAGATTTTTGAAACGACTGTTAAATTTACTGTGTAATAAATTGTAAGTAAATACATATAAATACCATACAATAAATATATAAATAATATTATTAAATAAAATATCTCGCAAAACGGAGTAAAGATAAAAATTTTAAAATTTTAAATTATAAAGTATAAATAAATGTTTTTATGTTAGAATGTAAATCATACATATAGATACAATAAAATAAATTGTGATAATATTAATTATTGACATTAATAATACACTTACTTTATATAATATAAAAAACATATCATATTAAAAGCCAATTTTTAACTTTATTACATTAATATATTGGTTTAAGGAAAGGTAATATAGACTTCTACATTATAAGTAGAAATTTTTCACATATTGTATTTTAACAATTCTGGACACTCAAGTGACATTCACTTTAAACACTTTAAACATATATTATATAAGCTATCGTGCTTCTATTTGCAAGTGACCAAAACCTAACCTGAATATATAATACTTACATTACTATAAAATAACAGTACAGAACGGTACATCACTATTCAAAAATAAAAATAATGTTTAAATAAAATTAATAATCATCTTGGGTATTTACAAGATCAAAGAGCTTAAAATTATCAGAAATTAATAAATATTCACAGAATTAAAAAATACTTACCTTTTAATGCGTTCATTTAAATTAAAAGCTACGGGAAAGAGATAACTTCCCTACGGAATGCTCGAAACTTTATATTATATTTTTGATAGGCAGTGGCTAATTTTAATTTATTAAGATGAGAGCATTTATTTTACGCTGAATAACTTTAATTTAGCAATTTAAAATGTAATATAAACCGTACCAAACACTATTTTTATGTCTAAATAAATAATTAAATCAACCCGGCTATTATTACACCAATTAAACATAATGTAATAGGAGTATAAGTCAATTTGGTAAATGGTAATACACCAGCTACAACGTTATTTGTTAATGATAATATATTCGAATATATCATGTGCTTGTTAATACATACACATACTGTTTCTATTAAATTTACAAACAATTTTAGCAGAGCACTCAATTCAAATATCGGGCGATAATTTATTACTATAATGTTCTATTTCCATAATAGTTTATAATTAGTAAAATATAACTTACCCATATTAAATGTTTAGCAATTTAATTAATATTTTTAGATAATTTGTTATGGCTGTGCCAGGAAAAATTCTGCGTCATTGATTTCTACATCATCGAGAATCCGTTTTACTTTATATTATATCGAAAACTCCTCGCCAAATTGCGCACTCCAATTTGACGACCAAACTAATAATACTATTCCGGGTTTGCGGTAAACCGACCTGCCACATGGGCAGTCGTGAACGTGGACGTTTACCATATTTTACGTGTGGACGTATATAGTAATAAATATGCATTATACACAACGCGTATTCCCGACAAAACATATAGGTACCTACTGTGGCAAGGAGTGTAATGTATACGACAGTATAATAATATTATAGGTTTCTCGTTTACACACGATAATATTATACAGATCCGTAGGTGGTGATCGTGAAGATTAAAACTAATTTTAGTTTTAATCTTTGCAGTATTAGTATTATTTATTATAATAGTTATATTGTCTGATCATTAGTTTGCCTAAAAATGTGATTAAATTAGACAGTCACTGAACCGCCGTAAAGAAGTAGCGCCTAATCGGTATATACCTATGTCAGGCCAATGCACATACTACTATGAATCGAAAAAAACGACGCCATTGCGATTACTGTTGATTTATTCAGCATTTATTATACAACGAATAAACCAAGACGAACCGGTGGCGTGGCGGTGTAGTACATATAGCCATATAGTGTTACAGAATATAATTTTTGCAGTGTTCCGGGCAATTAATAATATGACGTATGGTAATAATAATCGTATTATTATGGTCAATCGATATCACTACATAGTGCAGCGATCTCTTTCCACCTGGAATTAATCGATTTCGACTAGTGAATATATTTTATTTTTTTTTTTTTTTTGTAATATTATGAAGTTAATAGGTACGTACTTTGGCGTGTACATTATAGTAAAGGTGGTAATCGAGATGTGGCTGCTCGTGAGTTTTTTTAAGTGGTAGTGGCGTTAGGTCAATAAAGGTATTTCAGTATTTACTACTATAGGTAGATAGAAATACGAAGGTAAATTTCTTTATTGTGTTTGAAAGGGTGTTTAGAATATTAAAATTGTCTCTGAAAAAATGCTGTACGTTCACCGCGCCACTGACTCGTCTATTACAATTTACAACCGTTTAACTCGATGAATTACGCAGTCCATATTCAGCGGGGCGATATACGATGAGACGAGTAGACAACCATGATGGCATATATTATATATATACATATTGAGTATAATCGTACGGTACCATTGCGAGCAACGACCCTTCGACCGCAAAAATCACGTTTACCGCAATTCCTTTTTCTACCGACGCCTCCCTCTCCGACCGAAAATAAACTACCCTTCCACGCAAGTCTTACCAGTATATTATATCCGACTGGCTGCGGTTGTATGGTCTGTGTAGGTCGCCGTCGACGCGTAAATCAATCACGGTGACATATTCAAACGAGTAATCGGTTAGGTTCACCGACTAACATTTCAGCCATTATACTTATATAATCTACACGATGTGTATGTGTATAATATAGTTTATATACACGCAGAACTTCCTGACACCACGATGGCATCGCTGACTGCGTACGCTTATGGCTCAGACGTGATATATGGACACGAAGGTTGGACGTGTCTATAATTTAGGAACAACGTTGCAGCAATATAATATATTTGTATAATATTATCAACGTGACGTAGTTTACCCAAAGGCATGTAAATTGGTCATTTTTAACACACTTCGTGTATAAATGTATAACAATCATATTGTGTTCTGTGGGTTTACCTTAACTATGTGAAAAACACGATTCGTTAGTACTGTTTTAATCATCATGTAAATTTTATAATATTTAATAATAGCATTATATTATAACCGTGGTATACCTAATATCAGTAATCTTTTCTTGATTTCAGCAAGCGCTAACTTAGTTTAAAATATATAATACCTACAGCGATGTCAACATTGTAAGTAAACAATTATCTTAAAATCACTTTATCAAAAAATATGTGTTATGTTTTACAATTTGTATATTATCAATGATTAACTAAATAAAATATTTTCATTTTTTCTATATTTATTCTTTTTTGGGTTTGTTATAATTTATAAATAACAAGCATTTATCATTATGACACGCGAATAATACAATCATGATTCATGATTCATGAATAAAATATCAAATGTACATATTTAGTTAGGTTAACGAAATGAGTTATGTTAGTGAATTGACATTGTACACTTGTAACTACATAAAAATGTGTTCAAGCAAAAACACAGAATAAACATTTTCAAGGTCAATATTTATATTTTATTTTAATTGATAAATTATTTGACATGCATAAATACTTTGACGGTCGATAAAAAACACTTGTATTATTTTATATTGTATATGTAGAACAATTATCAATTTATAGTACCTAAAACAGTTAATTTATATTATCTATAAAATACCTAATTAGTATATAACACAGAGAATAATTATTATTGATTATAATATATTTTAGAAAATATATTAGGTAATATAATGTATATTATTTAGAAAAACGGAATTTCATATTTTAACGTTGACAAATATATTATATGTTCGTACACATAATACACATTAAATTTAAATAAATAGGACCATCCCATGTTTTGGAGATTATAGAAGAAAAGAAAAAGACATGTCACTTATAAAAGTACTAAACGACAAAGATAAGAAGTGTGTATATAAATAATGGTATTGAATAGAAAGGAAAAAAACTTGAATTTTGACATCAAATTTTGATCCTTTTGTACACATAACACACATACAACAGTAATATAATAAGCCGGTGTTATATTAAAACACGGATCGAATGGATCATCCGTCGTCGTTGTATGCGACAACCCCAACTATGCACTAGAATGTGTGTGTGTGTGTTGTATTCAACGACGATGACGTGTAATTTTCTGACATATGGCTCAAGGTGTTTTTTTTGTTTGTTTGTACACTCACACTGTACACCGAAATACCCCGCGACCGCTTTCAAAAAGTCCTCATTCAACTGTCCTCTCGCTGGATATAGGTACCTCTCCCGAGGAACCTGTCAGCGCCATCCACACTAATTTTCCTTTTAACCGCAGAGCGTTTTTTTTTTTTTACCCGCCTGTATTACAATGAATTCTCGTGAATAACGAGATCTCTAATTAATTCATATTATAACGTCGACAGCGGCAGCGAGGGGAGACTACTTTTTTTTTTTGTATAATTTATACATACCTTTTTCCCCTCCCGTTCATATCGTATTGCCCGTAATAGGGAGCGCAACAACTACTCGCAAGTGTTGAACACCGCCGGACGGAACGGCGAGAGGAAATAATATATAATAATAATATATAATATGGTAACGCGGCAACGTCAAATGATGGTAGTTTGCCGCAATAACGTCTTCGAACTGGTTAGCAGTTCGCATACTAATGACGTCAGTGCGTGTACACATTTGTATAATATGTTTCCATTATACCTGCTACCTATAATAATAATATAATAATAAACATATTATTATATTATATTACACAATGTCTTACCTCAGTGTATTCTTTTCGGCACAGGAAATAATACAAGCGCATGCAAACCGCGCATTGTTATAACACAAGGAGACGTTTATTATGTATGTATGTATAATATATTATATGCCACACACACACACACACACACATATATATATATATATATATATATATTGATGTGTATTTTTTTCCATATGACCGTAATATTATACCTACGACGCCTAATGAATCCGCCGTGTGTGGTGAAAAAAAAATAATCGTCAGCCGTTCGCAATAAATAACACGACGGGTTTCAACTTTCAATTAAAACTCAGACGGAAACACGTGTGTAGCTCGCGCGCGCGTGTGTGTGTGTCGTGTAATTTATACTCACAGGTACCGTGTATTACCGTATACCCGGTTCAAGTTTTATGACCATATTGGCGGGTCAAGACTCGTAGTGGTAATAGAACCAATAGATGAATGGAAGTATAATCACGGTACGACATACAGTACTACAGTAGGCATATATATGCACATACGTATGGCTACCCAGTGAAAGGACTGAATCCAGATTTTTAAGTTTAAGAATTAAGACGCGTAGGCACTAATTAGTTAGACACCATGCGAGTTAGTCGTATTAAATGACTTAGGTATATCTACGTGTCTAATTAGGTAGCAATAAATCTAATAGGACGTCTTTTAGATTCTGAAAGGAGCGATGATTGTATGTATTGACTTTACAGCGGCCGATAAATAATTATTTAAATTATAAACCATTGTTTATGTGACGTTTGAATTACGTGCGGTGGGTGACACTAAAAAATATAAGACATATAATCTCTATACTCCAGCGAAATAAGTTTTTGCGGCGCTCATTAAGTACCTGCATATATCTGGAAAGTTTACAATTAATAAAACGACAAGCGATCGGGATTTTAGACGAGTTTCAAAAATGAAAAACATGTATTTATACAGCTCTGCCTCGCTATAAAGTTGTATAGCAGACACATAGCCAACCACCAATGAGTGCAATTTTAGGAGGCAATTATACGATACCCAAATAAACTCTTTTTTCCTCTACCTACCCAATATAATATATTATACCCGTTGTGTGCGTAGCGGCACAATGTTTTAGTCTGTTAATGGGGTGATTAAACGTATATTATATAAAATTCTATTCTTTATATGACGGTCCACAACAATATATCAATATATGTATAATATACTGCTTCAGTGTTATTATGTCTGTGTGTATATTATATATTATATAATAATTATTATATATACTCGAGGGACTACCCGGTGAAGCGGAAATTATGCAAGTCACGTGTCGTGGAGTGTCTAAAATCCCTTGTCTTGTTTATTGAGAGGGCGTGCACGCTGGTAAATCTGAAACTCTGTCGTGTGTATTTAATATGATATACATATATCACAACTTAAAAAAAAAATCAGTTATAATAGGCCATTATAATCGTAAACTCCGCCAAGAGTATACCGTATTTGAAGTGGATATACGTTTATAACGTTTTATGTTCATGTTACGCCGAGCACATTAATAACCACCGTGAGTAATAGTAACAAAATGGGAACACAAAGGGATGATACCATATTATCATCTGCTGTATTGATACATATTAAGGACGGTTTGATAGGTCCGTGCCAATTTATCTACGTTACAATCTCTTTAAAATTAAAAACAATAACCAATAATTTTATTTTATTATATGGACTGTTAAAAATAATAATTTATAATGATTTTAAATATATAAATAGAATAATTAAAATTTAATAAACCATTTGTCTAATTTTTCAAGAAATTTAAAAATATTTAAAATATATTCCAATTTGTTTATATTGTGCATAAGCTATTTATTATTAAAACATCCTTAAATTTAATAGTAATATAATTGAATATGTGTTGACAGTTAAATTTTAAAAATTCATGTACCTACGCCATATAACATGAGTCGAAAATTGAAATTAATAATAGGAATAAGAATTGAAGAAGATTTTTTCCTCGTATTATTAGTAACCGTAACGTGTAAATAGTTGATAAATTATAATTATTTAAAACTAAATATTCAATAAAACTTATGTTTATATTTAATATTATTGTAAATAATACATTTAAATGCAATGATTTATTAAAGGAAAAAAAAATTGAATATTAATTTTTAATGTATGTTACTAAAACCATGATGAGTGTAAATAATCGAACTAAATCGTTTATTTTTATTTATTAGACATGTTTAACTATGCAAATATATTAGAATATATCTATAATATGAATTATTAATGTGTGTTATTACGTAAATATCATTATTTATTTTATCTAAAACTATTAAGTCAGAAGTTTTTTTTTTTTTTTAGTAGAATAATTTATTTGTAAGGATGTATTATTCAATAAATATACAACATATGCAATCTATGTATTTTAATCATATAATATATAACAAATTAAGATGTATTAAAATTAATATAAATTACCTTATTTGATTTTATTAGAATATTATTAATAATTCACAATATTCAAAATCCCCAATATATTTATAAAAAAAGATAAAGTTTAAAAAATAATATTACAAATTAATTATATTAATGGTTATACACACGTCATTGATATTAAAAATTTAATTAAAGTGGTATACTTTACAAGGTTTTTTTTAAATAACTTGGTAATATTTTTAAAAAAACTACAGAAAATCATAAAAATGAAAAAATGCGAACAAGCTATAATTTTTTACATAATTTTGATCATTTTTTGATAATCTAATTTATAATATTACTTTCAAATTTTAAATACTTGTTTCAGTGGCACACCTAACTTATGATATCACATTTTTTTTTTTTTTAATTTTCATGTGTAAATTATAAAACTTACCTATACTGACATATTTGATTTATTTTGACTGTGCATATTAAATGGATATTTATAATTGGATATGATTGTAGTACTGTAGTACTTGAATCAAACTATAAAAAAATACTTTTATCGTACACTGTCCCATTTAAAGTGATTTAGTGTTTTTACAAAAATCTGGTTATATCTAGTAATTATTATAATCAAATAATTACATCATAAAACATTTTATAACCGTAGAAAGTAATATAAACAAATTTTCGTTTTTCATACTCAAAAATAACTTTACAACTATAAACAAAATATTAAATAAAATCATATATTCTTGCAGTAATGCATAAAAATATAAATTATTCATTATTGGTACCCAATAATTTTAAATAAAATACGTTAGGTATATGATTAAATACATAACACTTTAATATTTTAATAATTATAAATGTGAAATAATAATGAAAAAAATAAAATTTTAAATTATAAAAAAATTGAATGGAACATTGTTTGTGTTGGTATTATTATTAAATATAACAAAATAATTACAATTTTTTATCGAGTTGATTATTGAACGTTTAAAACATACGATTGAATAAAAAATAATACAATATAATTAAAACAATGTAAATAATAAATATTGTACTGCAATCTACAGTTTAAATAATAAAACACAATATTTAATTTTTTTTACATATCAATAATTATAATATCATAATATAGTTTCAAAAAATTTAATATGAGAATATCCGGTTTAGCATAAAAATATTATTGAATATTTAGTACAATTAATTTAATTGTATACGTCTTATACGCCAACATTTCGACGTGGCAATACTCCACGAAGGCGACTTGATAATGCACCACGAAAAAGAAGTGGCAAAATTCCACGAAAAAGCGGCGGTAATGGCCGCGGCGGAGGTGTAGCAGTGACGATCCGCGAAGACGAATCGCTCGCTGTCCTTAAAGTTACAACGGCATCAGTTGACGATGATGCAGCGGCGTTGGTCGATGAAGATGCAGTGGCGTTGGTCGATGAAGATGCAGCGGCGTTGGTCGATGAAGATGCAG